>NW_009929989.1:0-14693 GCF_000696875.1 Nestor notabilis | reverse complement strand
GGCTGGGTATCGGTCGGCGGGTGGTGAGCATATGAGTCTTCTCCCCTTGTTATTCCTCTTATCATTATTATTGGTAGCAGTAGTGGTTTGTATTATACCTTAGTTACTGGAGAGCTGTTATCTCAACTCGTGGGAGTTACATTCCTCCGATTCTCCTCCCCATCCCTCCGGGAGCGGGGGGGGGAAGAAAAAGGGGGGGGGGTGAGCGAGCAGCTGCGTGGTTCCAAGTTGCCGGCTGGGCTTAAACCACGACAGTGCTCTTGATGTGGCCCCAGCGTCAAGGGCAATTCTAAAAGGTGCCAGGTATTCAACAGATCAGTCAGCCCTGGTAGCACATGTAGTTTGGAAATCACAGTAAAGAAGTAGCAAAATAACACTGCACTGAAAACAGCTGATCCTAGCCTGAAGTTCCTCAATCTGTGTCTTTGGGGTGAACTGGACAGAAGAAACTGCAAGTGACAAACATCCAATGTAGAAAAACGTGGAATTGCTACACTGGGAAAAAGTCACTTGCTGCAGAAGCTGATTGCACAGGAATGCATACAGTATATAATAGACTGGAAAACAATCACCGCTCTGTGAGCTCTGGTTTTGCAAAATCTCTTGCTGTTTAAAAGTTATGTTGCTGCAATGCTGAAAATGAAGCAGAACCGAGCTTCACTGTGCCACAGAGGAAAAAAAGAAAAGGGCAGAAAGAGCTGTGAGTAAAATCTATGGCACATGGTTCATGGTTGTGCCCTGCAGCTGATGCTCACAGCATCATGCTGAGAGTGATAACATTTAATGCTTCATAATTTAGAAATTTCTTATTTTTTCAAAAAAAGAAATAAATGCTCCATGTTGTCACATTTCATCCTTTTAAACTTCTCAGCAAGATGCACGTGGCTGAGATCTTACTGTCTCTTCTGAAACCGTGTTTGTGTGTCTTTCTGGTACTCTGGATGAAGGCTGGCTGATAAAGACTGCAATTACTGGCTCAGCAGGCAGCACAACTGCAAGCTGCTATCCCAAGGCATATTTGTGCTTTGGTGTTAGAGCTAGAAATAAGTTTCAACACAGAAGAAAAAAAATATGGGCTTCTGCATCCGTTTTGAATCAAGCCTCCAGTTATGATCCATAACTGGCTCATTTAACACAGGATCACTTGGATCACACAGGAATCTGCTCAAAACCCATTGTAGCAATCCTTAAACTTTCATCCACAGAGGATTTGTAGTCCCAGTGATACAAGGCAAAAATCAAAGGAGATTCTGCCCTGGATAATCTCAGAGATGGGGCCACAAAGGTACATTATGGACCTGGACTTTCTCAGGTCAAACGTTTTCGGATCCAGGGTACTGTTTCTGATCACTGGAGAGACAAGCTACCTCTAAACACAAGCATGGCTCTGAAAGGAGTTGCATTGTTCAGCATTATCATGGTATAAACTGACTGCCATCATGTACAAAGTGCTTTATATTCCATAAGTACAGCACATTTATCTTACTTGTGCATCATAGGAAATTTCAGGCCTCTGGTGTGAGTAGTACTGACAAATTGTGTTTCCCCATTTTGTGAAACCATGCTGCAATCCCAGTTAGTCCTGCTAAACTTCACCCACAAAACCCTCATATGAGATTGCCACTCAGCCTGATTTCATGGCATTATCCCACCTGGAAAAGATTGCCAGGTACACAGCCTGGTTTGTTACACAGAGAACTAGATACCCCAAATAAACATGCCCAATATTCTGTCAGCTAGCAAATCCTCCCTGGGCATTGCATATACTCTCCCTCTGTCAGCAAGGTAGATTCATGCCATGACAATGCTGCACTCTGTATTCACCTCTGCTCCATGAGACACGTCCTACCTGTTTGCTTCCTGCAGACCCCAGCTGTATTCCTCCCTTGCCCCATGACCTCCAGTGTCTTGGGGTGCCTGTGGAGGAAATGCCAGGCTGGGAAATAGGATGAAGCCATGGTAGCCAGGAATAGGAAATGCTGGGGTCATGAGAGCTGGAAAGGAGAAGAGTGGTCAGCCATGTACAGAGGGGGCAGAAGCTATGTGAGGAGAGGCCCCAGAGATAAGCTGTGGGAGGGAGGAGTACACATCCCATGGCATCTGGACAAGACAATCCTTGGGAACACTGTCCGGGAGCCAAGGGTCTCCAGGGACACTCAGCTGTCTGGAGGAAGCTTGTGCATGTGCTGAGCAACCTTGCTGCCCTGCAAGCGAAGTCACTGAGAGCTGAAAGCAGTGCCCCAGTGCTCTGCGACAGTGAGGTGGGATCTCTAGGGGAGCTGTGCCAGGCACACTCAAAATTGATTTTGGAGTGAAAAGTTGGGAAAAAAAGCTTTTTACTTGTCAATGGAAATTTTTTTTTTTCTTTAGAAATGACAGGTCTGAAAATAGACAATGTCCCAGCGCTGTGTTTACTCTCATTTTCAAACCTGCTGAACTCAAGCATGTGAATAATGCGATTGTTTCAACAGCACACATTTTTATTTTCTAGGCAAATGCAGTGTATCTATCACTGCAGAAAAATAAAGATGAGAAAATTTCATAAATGGATATTCACCCTGGATATGGTTTATTCCACATCAGATCAAGTATAGAATTTCTGTATTTTCTTACATTAAAACAATGAGTTCAGCATAAAGATGGCAAATAAAAATCACAAATCTATGGCATTTTTCAATCTAATAAGAAAATACATACTTTATCCTGACTCCTCTATACAGACTTCTCTTGTCACAAGCTTGCCATCTTTAAAACAATCCCTTTCCTTAAATACTGATATACAGCAAAAGTGTACTACGTAAACAGGACAAAATGCACGCAGAATAATTTACTGCATAATCTCAAGAACACAGTGCAAAGGCATGGAGGCAGGTTTATTTAAACTCCCTCTTCAGAGAGCAAAGGTGAACGTGTAAGTGTCCCAGTAGTCCTTCCCCAGCAATCCCTCAGCTTCACGTTAACACATTTATGATAGCTACTGGCAGTGCAAATTTCTTTCTGCTACCTTTCCAGCACTCTTTTCAGCCCTTCAGCATGACCCTTCTGCTTGGCAACATCCTTGTCTTTATTGTTATCTTGTACTTGAGATTCCTAATGGAGAATCACTTCTGTTCTGAGTAAAAGCAGCTAAAAATAGTGCTGATATAACAAGGATAAGAGATGAATTTACAAAGTGAAGCAAGAAAGCCCAGAAGCCCCTCGCAGTCATTATATCCTCCCACAGCTTTCAGACGTGCTTTCAACAGCAAATGCTCTTGCTGCTAGGCAAAGAAGAAAATTGCCTAAGACAGTGGTAAATACCTGGAAGCCTTCATATTGGAGCGATTTCCTTTTGCGTCTTCTTCTTTCAACATACCTCACTGCTATCCACTGTGTAACCTTCCTTCCTTCAAATACCATGAGGGGCTTAGCTGCCAGTAGGGGTGCAGAGCATCTGGTAAGCCACCACATCAAAACTTGCACTGAGAGAGAACAGACTGAGCATCTGTTATTTTCTAAGTCAGCATCAAGCTTCAATGAGGCATTTCTTTCTTGTCAGACACAGATGTTGCCAAAACCATGTATTGCTTTTTTCAGTCTCACCCTCAGTTAAGGTGCTGGAATTTCTGCCCTGTGTGGAGTCTGCCCCTTCTCATGTGGGCTAGTATACCTGCAGCTCAACCTTTAAATAAGCACTATGGATTTGTAAAACTTTTAAGCACGCATTGATGAAAGACAAGCAGAAGGCTCAGGAGGGGAAATAGCCAAGAGCTCAGGCTTCCATGATATCTGGATCCCTGGTGTTCACCTCTTTGGACTGTGTGACAGGTACTGCTGGCTGCACGCTGGCCCACCTTCAGAAGCATGGTGGGGCATAGAAAGAAACCTACTTGCACCACACCAGACTAGCTGCCTAGACACCTCTGGGAAGCTGCAGAAGCTCCGATTGTAAGCCTTTTCCTAAGAGCAAAAGCTGTTTCCCTCTCAGAGATCAGCCATTTGAATCAGAGGGCCAGGGTGACAACCTGCCCTGTTGCTGTTTCTCACCTGTCTTGCATGCTGGCTCTAACCACACTCTGCTCAGCACACAGCAGCTTCACAGACTCTGAGCAATCTCTGTCCTGCTGCGAGGCTCATGCAGAGGAAGTGGCCAATTTAAACTCCCTGAATTGTTCTGGAGGCTTTTGGGGGTGCTTATTCTAATAGACAAGGGCTAGAGGGAAGTTACCTTGCAACCTGAGTGACAGGCAGCTGATGCAAAACAGGCTCAAAGGCAGTTTGGGAAAGATAAGTTGGGTAGGGAGAAGCTGGCTTCCCCATAGCCACAATAAAGCGTTTGACATGTCCCTTCTCTGCACTTGATCACGTTCCTGCTGCCTCTGTGATTCATATTATGCAACTGATTGACTTTGCAAGATATGAGAACAAAGTGTCTTCTTGCTCTGCTCCCTGGTGCGCATTAACTGTGTTAGATTGGAAGGCTGAAGCAAAAATCAAAACAAGCCCTCAAGCCTGGTTTCTCTGCTAATCACTGGTGCTCATATCCTTGTTATGCTCAGGGACTCTGTGCTACAGTAATCTAAAGGCACCATCCTGGGCATGCTTTCACCTGTCTGCAGAGCTTTTCTCTTGCAGCTTCCCAGTAAGGACTGTGATGCTTTCTGTATCAACCAAAAATTGTGTTCCAACAGGATTTTTTTTAATTTGAGGGTTAATGAGCAACTCTTGAAGTAGCCTCTGATCAATGAGAAATGAAGGAAGTAAGCCAGGAGGCACAGGGATGAGGTGTCTTGCCAGCTGCATCCCAATCACAAAAAGTAAAAGAAAAATTGTAGAGAAAGGGCTGGGACTAAGGGCATCACCTGCTCAAGCAGTGCCATAACCCAGCATGTCTCAAATATTTCTCATGAAAGCTCAGACTGCTCCCACTCACGAACTCACTGCCCTAGAATCAGCATATTCAAGTTTAGCATCTTCAGCCTGGTGTCTGAAGATGCTAAACTTCAGATGCTAAACTGACATCCCCAGGGCTGGTCTGTCAAAAGGACTTCATACCATGATGCTCATACTAAGAGGGAACAGGCACTGTTGACAGATGACACCCACATCATGTACACTCACAGCCAAGGTACATCAGCATGATAGTGCTGAGCTTAACAAAGCTACCGCACTATGTGAAATCTAGTGTTAATAGGAGAGATTTTTGTTTCTGTTTTTCTCTATTTTCCTGCACCCAGATATGGATTACGTTTATTTATGGCTCCTGGACAATAGAGGCTGAATCCCGCCATGCTGTTTTATTGCTTTTAAAATTCTCTAATATACACACATTTGTTCCAAAATCCACCAGTCCATTACAGGAGGCAGATTGGACCCTGTCAGCAGCAGAGACCAAAGCATGCTCAAATTTTAAAGAAATTAGCTCTAAAATCCCGCCTGTCTCTGTTCCTATGAGTCACAAAAGGCAATGTGCTGCAGAGGCTGAAAGGGGAATGAGGATACCTCTAAGAGTGGAAGAATTATTAATTTTTTTCCTCTTCAGTTTCCTATGTTGCCTGGTGTTGCTCATGAGAGAGCAGGGGGAAAATATGCTACGCCCAGCCTGAGATCAAGAGAGCAAACAGCAAATCCTTCAGTCTAATAGTATCTGCTTGGTATCACAACAGAACAGTAACAGACCCTGAACTCCAAACTGACCCATAGTACATGATCAGGAGTTATTATATAGGGACATAGAAAGTATTTCTAGCCAAGATCTCATCCATTTTTTATTCATCCCTATTCTGTGCTCTGCAGCTGCTAATGTATTTTCAGGAAACCTATTTTGGTACTGGTGCAGAAACATGACTACCTCAACCAACCTTCACTGATGAACTGGCTGGCCGAATTACCCACAGTCTACAATTCAGTGAAGAAAATACTTTGTTTAGCTGCAAGTACATCAGATCAGACCTCTGAGGGGCTTTGGTAGAATCATAGAACGGTTTGGGTTGGAAAGGACCTTAAGATCATCTAGTTCCAACCCACTTGCTATAAGCAGGGACACCTTGCACTAAACTATGTCACCCAAGGCTCTGTCCAACCTGGACTTGAACACTGCCAGGGTTGGAGCATTCACAACTTCCTTGGGCAACCCATTCCAGTGCCTCACCACTCTCACTGTAAAGAACTTCTTCCTTATATCTAACCTAAACTTCCCCTGTTTAAGTTTAAAGCCATTACCCCTTGTCCTACCACAACAGTCCCTATCGAAGAGTCCCTCCCCAACATCCTTATAGGCCCCCTTCAGATACTGGAAGGCTGCTGTGAGGTCTCCACGCAGTCTTCTCTTCTCCAGGCTGAACAGCCTCAACTTTCTCAGCCTGTCTTCATAAGAGAGGTGCTCCAGCCCCCTTATCCTCGTGGCCCTCCTCTGGACTTGCTCCAACAGCTCCATGTCCTTTTTATGTTGAGGACACCAGAACTGGACACAATACTCCAAGTGAGGTCTCACAAGAGCAGAGCAGAGAGGCAGGATCACCTCCTTCGACCTGCTGGGCACACTCCTTTTGATGCAGCTGAGGATGCAGTTGGCTTTCTGGGCTGCAAGCGCACACTGCCGGCTCATGTCAGATTTCTTATCCATCAACACCCCCAAGTCCTTCTCCATGGGGCTGCTCTGAATCTCTTCTCCACCCAGCCTGTAGCTGTGCCTGGGGTTGTGCCAACCCAGGTGTAGGACCTTGCACTTGTCTTGGTTAAGCTTCATAAGGCTGGCATCGGCCCACCTCACAAGCGTGTCCAGGTCCCTCTGGATGGCATCCCTTCCCTCCAGCGTATCAACTGAACCACACAGCTTGGTGTTGTCCGCAAACTTGCTGAGGGCTCACTCAATCCCACTGTCTATGCCACCGACAAAGATATTGAACAAGACAGATCCCAACACCGATCCCTGAGGGACACCACTTGTTACTGCTTTCCAACTGGACATTGAGCCATTTACCGCAACTGCTTGCGTGCGGCAAAGAGTTCCTCTTCCTAATCAGTCCAGAATCTCCGAATATTCAACCATGGAAGAGCAGTGCTGAATCTAGCATGTACAGGGCTCAGAAGTAGTGTAACTACAGACTTGGTAATGAGGAAAAGCATAGAAAATTATAATGTGAGCCATCCTACACAGAAAATAAAGGCAGGGAGAGCACTATAGACAGTATACACACACACTCTACTAAAGGTCAGTGCAATGGATGAGATACAGAAGCTTTCAATCAATTACATGGCTAAGCAGATAAAGTTTTTCCCAGGAGGCAAAGGCCACCAGCCTGGGACTACTATGCACTGAGAAGAAAGACTAGGACTGTTCAGCCAAAAGCACAAGACAGCAGGTAGCTGTGACCTTCTGACAGCTGGGGAGAAAACCAGAGGCAGCTGGGATACAGCAGCACAATGAAAGGTTTGCAAGACCAATAAGAAAGATGACAAACTGCAGGGGAGGGGGAAAGGAGACCAAAGAACAAATGACCTGGAAGTACAGACAGGAGAATAGGAAAAGCTGGGATAGCCTGCTGTTGCTGGAGGAATGGAATGGAAATGTTGCTGACAGCAGCGTATGATGCAGGAGGTACAGAAAGCTAGGTATGCCAGCTTGAAGCTGTACACCGTGGCCTTCTTGCTACCCAACAGCATGAGGTAAACTTTACAGTTTTGAGAATTACCTGCCTCTCGTTGCCTGGACGTGTTTGTTTTCCTGGTGGCCTGTCAGGGAAAGCAATGGTATGTGAATTGCTGCAACCTCAATGCCGTTTTCCAGGCAGGATACGAGGTCTTCTGCTGATGACTTGTTTGTGCTGTCACCTTACTAAAGCGCAGGCCTTTTGGTCATGCCATAAACATATCCTTCAGCTTTACAACCAGGAATGGCATCCTAGGAACACAGTTCTGGGAGCAGTGCAGGTCATTCTTTTAAACCCTCATTCTACTCTTTTTCTGCTATTGTTTACACACACATTTCAATTCAGACTTCACTTCAACCTTAATATTTCTGTTATAAATGTCTTATACATACACATATCTTATATGTATGAATATATGGGATAACCAGTACACTCTGCCTTATTTAGACATTCAATAAGGGGTTGGAAGATGGGTATTGCTCTTCAAGAAGGCTGTAGACCAACTGGAGAGAGTCTAGATCACAGACCTATAAGGCCAGATGGAAGAATGAGAGTTTGTTGAATGTAGAAGTGAGCAGACCAAAGGGACTCAGGGTGACGATACTTGAAGTACCTAAATGTCATATCCATAGAAGGCTGCAGTTACAGAGAAGATGATAAACTGTTCAGTGTGCCTATGCTGGTTAAGGACAAGAAGTGTTTGTCCTGAATTACAGCAAGTAAAGATTAGACAAGCAGACAAGGTTTTTCCAGCTGTAAGATCATGAAGTATTAGAGTGGATCACCTGGGGAAGGGCTTATAACATCACTTAGCAAAGCTCCTACTACAAATGTAGTTTATTTGCTTCTGCCTTGGGCATCAGTGAGGCTCTAAATGGCCTTTCTGCATTTCCTCAGTAAGAGCTTATTGAGGAGGTGATAAAACAGGTCCTAACAATCCCACCTGGGTGCCTCAGAGACAAACACAAAACTGCTGTTCAACAGCAGATATCCACTGGTTCTATACAACCTGACTTCAACACTTCAAGTGCAGTTGCCTTTCACAGTCCAGACCTTCCCATTCTAACCAAGATTTGCTACCCTTTGACCCCTGCAGTAAAGCCAAGCCAGTCTGCATCATCAAACTCATTAACTTTTTGGTTCTCTCTCTTTTGTTTTTGTAGCCAAATGCATTTCCACCTACTCTGCAACCCTGGGGAAAAGGAAGTTGATTTTCTGGCTGGAGAAAGCAGCTCACAGTGACCAGTCCCAAGGGAAAAGATGATATCAGTGTTTCAGAGTTTCCAGTTAATTGCGTGTACTGAAGAATACATAACATTAGAGTGCCTTGGCCAAGTTTGTAAAAGTAAATAAAAACTCCAGTCTAATGTTAGAAAGCTGATCCTTGGGTTATTTCTGAGCTCACTTCTTCCAGCAGCTAACACAAACCCTGATGCGTAGGATGCAAAATAAGGAGCATTAGACTCATACCTTATTATTCCAACAAATAAACATGTTCAACTGCTACAGCTAGAAGACATTCTTCCTGTGGAAGACAGGCCACAAGAAAGAAGATTGCCTTCTTCACCCTAGGGTTTGCCTGGTGACCCCTCTGTAGCTCATCAGACTTCCAGTCACCCGCCTTCTCAGGAGGACCCACTTCAAAGTATGCTGTGTTAGGAAGCAGAAGGATTTGAGATGCTCCATAAAGGGGGACAAGCCAGAAGCTGAGGATGACCCTGGCTGTGTCCTCACTGAGAGGCACCATCCCACAGCACCTGAGCAGGGCAGGCTGTACAGGGACCAACTAATGGTTCATCCACAGCCCTAGAATCAATCAAGGCAGGGCACATGTAGGCAGCCCTCTAAAGAGCAGCAGAGAATAGAGTTTGAGATAGTCCTACCTACAGCACAGCTCAGGAGAGAGCTAGAGCTGAAGTCCTGAGTTTAAATAGAGTTCCTGGTCCATTAGCAGGGGTGTGGGCCCAGGTGAGTATGGTCAGGGTAACTAAGGCCTATTAGTGCTTTTGGGGTTCTGATACCATGTCTGGTCTCTGAGCCTGCTCATCAGATGGGCAGTTATCTTTGACCTCCCCAAAGAGAGTTGCACACCACATCCCAGAGACAAAGACAATCATCAAGTGCTGCCCAGTTCTTCTCTGACCCTTTCCAGCCTCATCCCTCTACTGCCTTGCTTTCTGCCTGGCCACGTGGTGTCCAGCCAGGATCCTGCCAACTCCTCCTGAGCTTTATGAGCACATCTTGCAAATTGCTCACAGCAATCTTAACGCAGCCATTTCTGCCCAGTAGAGTCCCATTAGGCAGCAACTCTCTCATCAGTCTCTAATGATTCAAACTACAAAGCCATTTGTCATGTTACATCTTCTTTCCCAGTGAGTGAATGTCAATTAGTGTTTTCTAATTTGCTCTGAAACAGCCACGGCTCCCTCTTGTTGCTTTATGCTACCAGGAAACCATCTACAGTAATGACCTGTTTGGATGTCTAGTGCTGTGTTACAGTTTATTTCAAGCTATCTAAACTTTCCTTTCTGTGTACAACCACCTTAAGCTGAAGGCACGTTTTGCTGCCAGAAATTCCAAGATTAATTAGGTTTTGAACCTGTCAAATGGCCATCTAAAAATTTGATTTTTTTATGCTCAATAAAGTAATGATGACTTTTGCTATGAGACCTTGTTTAAACACCAAAATTTTCAGCAATCTTTCTAGTTTTCTTAATCCTGTCTCAGTAAAGAAATAAACTCTTGGAAAGCATATGTTTTAACAGGTCTGCAGGATGAGATCTGGTGATCTCACAGTTGAAGCATGTGCAGTGACCACGTGGTCCGGCGGCCACTAGTGAGTTCTGGAGGCCTGCTGTCCCTGGGGCCCCTGGCCAGCAGTGTGTGCTGTCACACAGTGCTGGCCCAGGCTCCCTGTGAAGTGACTGGCTGCAGTCATGCCCAGAGCCAGGTTTGTGAGGGACTTAACCAGCTCCAGACACAAGCTGCTGAGAGTCAAGGTGAATTTCTTTTGCATTTGTCAGTGTTAGGATGTAATAAGGCATTAAAACTTGACTAATGTAAATATTCACTCCTCGGCAGTTTGTATGGTATCATCTGCCCCAAAGAACCCACAGAATAATTCCCACTCTGTGGCTCATCCACAAGTGGAGATGTGGGCTGGCCTTTGATTTCCATGGCATCTTCTTTGGTACCTCATGGGGTAAGCTGCGAGCAGTGCCAGGCCCCTAGTGCTCCAGTGAGTATCCACATCTACTATGTGGGGTTTGCCTTGGGAAGCAACACAGGAGAACAAATAAAAGCCTGAGTCAGTTTTGGGGAGAACAGCTGCTGTTTAGATGCAACTGAACATGTGCACAGTGAAGTGTTTGTGAGGGTTTTGCTCATCTCTGATTCAGCCTAGGAAGCAGCCGTCAAAAGCCACACAACCTGGCTTCAGGCCCAGCTCACACAATTAGAAAAGTATTAGTTGAACTTAATAGTAAAATCAACATTAAGCAGATAGAAGCTGGTGCAGTTGTTAAAGACAATGTAGTGTTTTTCCTTGGCAGAAGCCCAGGCTAATGGAGGGCTTCCAGCATCCAGAGCCGCCTCCAAATGAAGGCTTAATTGGCCTCTGAAGCCACTCATATAATTACAAACACTTATAATGAAGCATGAAAAATACAAGAGCCCAGGACTGTGACATGAAGAAAAGAAATAATCTCATCTATCTCAGAAAATAAATCAAAGCTGCTTTGTCTTCTTTGTTACATTGAACCTTCTTCCCAGCTCCTCTCTGACCTGCAGACTCCACTCAGGTGCTAGTTTCCAGGGCAGTGCTAAGACCAAGGGGAAATCTAGCTCCTAAGAGAAGACAAAACTGCCTTCCCCTGGCTGCTGGGGACACCTTTCCAGCCTCCCACCCTCAGTGCAGGTTAGACTCTGGCTGGACTCTAGAATGGGCTTCGACTGCCCACTGCTGGTGCGCACAGCGCAGCCCTGCCAGCAGCAAAACTATGCTATGGGAATGCTTTGTATTTTGATTCTGCTTTAACTTTAGCTAAACGACCCTCTGTGATTTCTGCTCAACAGCTGCTCCCTGAAACATGCGTCTCTCGCGATTACTCACACACAGCAGCAGCAGCAAACTGGTGAAGCGCCCAAGGTACAACTCACTCAGTTACTATGATGGATTGAGCCAAAGATCAATGGGATTTGTGCTGTTCATTGCTCTACAATTTTCTGGTTCACTGCGGACAATTTGCTAGCTTGTTTGTGTTATGGGAGACTCTTGAGCTCTTTGGTGAGTTCAGAATCACAGATAACTGAGGCTGGAAGGGAGTCAGGGCCCATCTGATCCAACACTCAATGGAAAGCAAGGACAGCTTTGATGTCTGGTATTCTTTCTATGGATCAGGTAGCATGTGGTCCCACCAGAAGGAAATCTCAACCAGGCATGTCAGGGAGGGCCTGGAAGTAGTCTGACTTGGATCAAGAAGGCTTCCTTCTTGCACATACCATGAAAACAGCTGTACCAGCACCACATCCAACCTTGTCCAACCAGCTGTGCCATCACCGTGGCTAGTTAGCCTACCCACAGCAATATTGCACATTCTTTCAACGTCAGTCCAGACGACACCTTATAAGGTCTGCTTCACCTTATACTTTTTCACTATGTTGATTAGTAAGGCCAGGGACAGGAGCTGTGTGCATCCATCACCCTCACCTCTATTACCAAAGCTCACAGCTGCTAATGCAGGGAGTGAAAAATTTCAGGAGAAAAATTCCAGTGTCTCCTAAGGAAGCGGAAGGCATGGCATAGGGATTACCAGCACTGCCAAGGTGGACAAGGAAGGACAGCAAGCAGCTAACAGTCAGCTGGGTGCCTGTTGTGGAGTAGACAGACACCCCTGAGCATCGCTATCATTCATGTTCGTTTTCACCACATGCGTGTGATTTGAAGGCTCACTGCTCTACACACACCTTGGTTTTCTCTCTTGGTCCCTGAATCCCTCCATCTGGGAGCTCTGGCACTCATTTGTGTGTCCACATATGCCCACACAGAGTCCATACAAAGCCACTGAGTCACTCCTACTGAGGACAAGAGATAAGAAATTTCCATCCTCTTCAAGAAACTAACTTTGGCCGGACTTACTCAGCCTCCTGTTATCGCTGTAGCATTCAGCTGCAATTAAACACTGAGCTGAACATCCATCACTGGACAACCATTTTTTTTCTCATGTGACTAACATCGTTTGCCAGCAGCTTCTGTCCAAGAGTTTGAGCCCTGCATAGACCAGACTGTGTCAAGCAATACAACAGATAGTCTCACTTCTAGCACTTGTGATCTTAGGGTGCATTAGTCGGTGTCTGAAGCCAGCAGTATTCAAGCAAAGGTACAGTATCCTCTCCTACCCAAGAAAATGGTGATTAACAAACTGTAGCTTCCCTGGCACAGTCTGAACACAGACAGCCCCAAAGCCATGGGTTTTTCCTCGCTTCTACTGAGTTTTGTATCATTTTACAGCTGAAATGTGAAAACCTGATCAAAACATGCTTAGCTAGAGTAAGACCTAATATGAGCTTAACTGCCCTCACGTGATGACAAGCAGAAAGTGCAGACAAATAAACCACCTGAAAAGAAGCACGTTTTGCAGGAGCCTGCGTGAGACTTCTGGGAGGCTCACTGTGCACAAGAGGCTTTCCCTCCATGTGTCATAGGCTCAAGCCTGGGGTTTGACTTTGAAGTATCTGCTTTGGCTGTGCCCCAAGGGCTCACTGGGGTTCCTTGTTTTCAGCTCTGCTCAGATAACCATCACAGTCACTCCAGCTAAATGAATACAACATGGCAAGCACAGAGACAAAGCCATCACAAATGATTCTTCAGAAGCCAGAAAAGGACCCCAGCTCACAGTCCACCTGTTTTTTGTGAGGTTTTTTTTTGGCAACTGAGATTATGCAGGCTCCTGCACAGTTACTTATATAATGACCCCAGGTGTAAACATCAAGAGATCAGTTGTGTCTTTTGCCACGTCTGCACAGCCCTGCCACAAAAGTACCAGAAAAAACAACCAACTGACCAAACAGGGTGTGTGCCCTCAACACAAACAGGGATTTCTTATTGATGGGGCTGTCATTAGAAGAGGGTGACCAGGAAATCAGTGCACGATGGCCGAGCTCTACATAACAGATATCCATCAGGACTGACAGTGTGCAGGTTGAGTAGGTGGTAAGAGCATCCTGGTCATTCTCAGCAGGGACAGAGTCAAGGGGGCCAAGTCTTTTGTTGGTAGGCAGCTGACAGGTGAGTTCACATGGTGGCATATGTCTGAGGTGATTCCATGTGAACGATAGCAAAACTGAAGGTACACGAGAGGCCCAGCTCACATACAAGCTCTCCCATAGCTTAGAAGGTAGGTCGCTAGAGAACATGGGCTGCAAGCTCAAAGCTGAACCCAGGGCAAGAGACAACACAGGGCCTGCGCACTCACATAGGCCACTCAACCATCCCACCAGGCGACTCAGCAGGGCTCTGCTAGTGGAGTATCACAGACACATAGGCTGTACCCACCTTGGCCATATGCAGACTTGGCTGTAATCAACCCTCACTAGCTCATCCTTCTGCTGGCTGCAGGTCTGGCTCTGCTCACAGAGTGAGCTCTAAACCTTGGGAAAACCTGAACAGGACAGGATGTGACTAAATCACCTCCAGAAAAGAAATACAGCATTACAAAGAAAAGGAGGTAAGTAAATAGGATAAGCAGGATAAGCAGTCAGGAAGCCCAATTCACCTGCCATGGTCACAGCTAGCCCAATCCAGAGCAACTGTTTACAAGCAGCAATCCCTGATGGAGCAGGAGTTTACACCACCCATTCGCTGCGGAGAACCCCGTGGCCTGAACACTACCTTTATAATAACCCTGATGCGATCCATGGCCTCGCCACCCCCGAGGCGGCGTCTCCGCAGCCCGCACCCCACCGCTGCCCCCTCTGCCCACGAGAGTGGGGTAAACCCGGAGCCAGGGCGCTGCCGGGCGCTCGGTCACACCATGCGACAGCTGCGCACCAGCCCCCGGCGGT
>NW_009929988.1:0-18079 GCF_000696875.1 Nestor notabilis | reverse complement strand
TAATAAAAAAAAAAATAAAAAATCCAGGGTGCTGCCTTCCTACCCCATGCTGCAGTTTTCTAGGAAAAGGCACACAAATGAGATAGGCTCTGAAGGCCATTGTAGTTGCTGTTACTTTGCAGCATTACAAAGTGGTGGTTTAACTCCTCAGGATGGTCAGTCTAACAGTTTTGGTGAATGCTGAATTTCCTTTAAGTAAATGAGTGTGTTATTATTCCTGTGAACCTCTGAACAGCCTCGTTGCAGCAAACCCTGTAACTTTGATTTTGACAAATCAGTATTTAGATGCTTTCTTCTGTCTAGAAGAAATTCTAGAAATTGCTTCGCAGAGTACTTTTATTTGTGACAGCTACAATGTGCCCCACAAAGCAAAAGCTACAAATAAGAAAACACAAGCCAAACAAGCTTTGTGAAGGAGAAAATTTAAGGTACTAGGGAATTTGGGGTAAAGGCTCAAACTGGGGATACAGGTGGCGCTTCTGATAAAGTTGACAAAGCCTGGCGAGGGAGACCTTCTAAGGCTAGAGACTGAAATATCTTCAGTGGATCAAAAGGGGGTTCTACCTGTGAAGTTCCATATAAGCAGCTCAATTTCCCCCACCCCCCACCCCCTGTGTATTATATTTAGTATTCAGTGAGGGTTGTCAGTCCTGTACAAAACTCAATGAGGTCGCTTTCATGCATGTTGGTCTTGTGGTAAAGATGTTAACCTGATTTTACTATGGAAGGACAATGTGTGGACACAGGAGGTGAAGTTTGGTCATAGAGGCGCACAAGAATCAATTCTGACTAGCTCTACTTTTTTGATTTCATTTTTTTAATTTTCAGTGAAAAAGCCAACACAGTACTCCACTCACAGTGCAGCCATGTAGTGAAGATACCCTAAATGTGACAGTAGCATTATTTTTCCTCCCTCAGATTTCCTTACGGCTGTTTGGGAAAGGAACGGTGTGATCCAATTCTGTAGTAGTCATTTTCTATCAGAGCAGCAGAGTTGGCACAATGCAATCAGTTATTTTAGATGCAAGAATAACTTCTAGCTTGCTCTTGCATGTACTGCAAATTCTCTTGCTTAGAATAAGTCACATTTCTGTTATCTTGCAGTGAAATTTAGTTGATCAACAGGCTCCCAAGTATAATTTAGTTAAAAGGGCAGTACCTAAGTTTCACCATATGCAACTGCCAGATGCAGTCACTGGAGTTTAAGTCTAAAGGCGACGTTACTGCATGTACTGAAGCATAGTTTTATAAGTGATGAAAGCTGTCACTTATGTCACAGATATAGCTGCAATGCATTATGATATTACAGTTTCTGCAGAACCAAAAAATATTAATACATTTTGTGAAAGCATTTACAGCAAGTAAGTTTGGAACAATGTTTTAAGTGCATATACTTTCTTGCAACTCCATATTTATCATGAAGTCGCTTGAGATATGAAACACTATATACTTTGCCTGGCATTATACAAGCTCTTAGAGCCAATTTTAAATCTTCAAAAGTTGATGGACCAAAGGACGCAACTACTTAGGGATAAACAAAAACAGGAGCCCTTTGCTATTCAGTGATTCGCAGGAATCGGGAATACTGCATCAAAGGTACCTTAAAATTATGTCTCTTGGGAGGAGACTGGCTGAATGCATTTCAACAGCTTACCAACCAGCTCAGGAAAATTTTTAAATGTCTTTAACAAAATGCAATGAAGAATGATAGGTTTTAAATCATCCCAGAATAGCTAAATAGACAAGGTATGTATTAGCTGTGAAACAGTATTTCCAAAGTTCAAAGTAGAAGTTAATTTTTCAATCCATTGTTCAGCTTCCTTTGAAATTTAAAAAAAAAAAAAAAAAAAAAAAAAAAAAAAAAAGAAAAAAAGATCAGGCTATAGTATGTCAAAAAGATGAAGAAAGTCAATTAAAATGTATCAGGACTTCAGAAAAGGAGTCTATCACTTCAAATGTAATATACAAACCAGCTTGCTTTCCTACAAAACAATACTGGCTTCAGACTTCCAGTCGACACTGGGCTGCATTTACATTTGGGTATTGTCACTATTGCCAGGAGAGCTATTATTCGATTACATTAACACTACTTAGATCAGAATTAGTTTCTTACAGTACAGTAATAAGATCTACAGATTACTTTAGAAAAAGAAGTAACAATTAACTCGAGCATTTAAAGTATATGTCATACCCTGATGAATTGCAAATGGCTATTCATAATTGTAAGGTTTGTTATTTGTGATGTACAGACCTTGTTTCTCTAACAATTTTTAGCTTCATAGTCCATTTCTAACAGAAGATGCAAGATCACAGCAGCTGCAACTATTGGTGATCTTCCAAGGCAGCTACAATTACTCTCAGAAGTAACTGCATATATCAAACAAACTGTCATGACAGCCATAGTCCCGACAGCCAGCAACAGAACAGTATTAAACACTGGCCCACACCAGCTCCCGAGCACAGCAGTGTGCCAGCAGAGCTCCCCAGCGACCCGGGCAGCCCTGGCACCTTCCACACTGGCAGCTGCTCTGGAGCTGGCCAGGGGACCATGCTGGCAGAGCTGGCAGGGCCATTACCAGCAGTTAATAGAGCTGTCCTGGCACAGCACCTGAAGCTGGACAGGACTGATGAAAGATTCGTTTTGACATCAACTGAAAGAGCTGTTTTGGCAAGTGTGCTTAGCCTGACCAACAGAGCCACAGTTGATACAAAAATCAAAATGAAAACAGCCTGTAAAGCTGATCTTGCACAAAAACTTCAGAGACAAAAGGATGAGAAACAAGACTCAGTGTTTAGTCCCGAACCAGAAAAATGGAGTCAATATGCAAGTATATTTCATCAAAACCTGTATCAGAGAAAAAATTAGCACTGATTACAGGCACCAATAAAGGTAACCGATCAACTCACACAGCACAGGAGGAAAAACCAGTTAGTGTGACATAGTGTACAGGATTAACACCAAAATCCTCACATTTTCTCCACATCATCATTCAAGTCCTTTCTCCTTCTTGCTTCTTCATAAGCATCCATCAACTTGGCAGCTTAAGGCAAAAAAAGGAAACAGTAGTAGCCTCATACTGTTCAAACTGGATGAGCTGCCAGGGTAGAAAGACAAGAAGCAACCTCAGCTCCCTGCATGTGTTAGAGAAATTGTTCAGAGAGAATATTTGGAACAGCAGCAGTTTCAGGGGATAAACGGGAAAGCTGGAAACAGAAAGGCAGAGAGGAAAAAAACCCAACCCCTGCTGTGCAGGTATTTTATCTACGACAGAAGATATGCAACAACCAAAGAAATATAGCTTCCTCAGTTAGAAGCAAAAAACAAGACTCATTTCACTTGTAAAGAATATTCACATTTTTGTTCTAATACTTTTGTTTATCGTGGCCTCAGAGACCTGTAGCTGTTGATACAGGTTCTTGGCTCACCATGGACAAAACAGCACAGTTCAGAGTCCAGTATTCAAGCTGTGCCTGGAAGGTAGAATGTGGCCTTGAACCGCACTTCTGCAGATCACTGTTCAAGCCTCACTGGTTTGTGTTTATGAGAAATGATGCTGTTCCAAGTATCCACTCAATGATGACACATTAAAACACCACATGCAGGGAGCTGCATTTGTCATAATCTTGCTTATTCTCCCACACAGAGAAGTTCATATCCTGTTAGATCTGATTCTAAATGCTAAAGCAATTCACATGAACAAGAGCAATCATGAAGCACCGAAGAACAGTCCACTTCTGTTGTTCGCTGGCTCACATCTACACAATCTCCCCGTGGCTGTATGAACACATTCATGGTATTCTGTACAGAGTGGGGGTTGGAGTTGGGGTTTTTTTGGTTTTTGTGTGGGTTTGGTTTTAGCTTGGTTTTCTTCTAAAATTTTTAAATACGTTTGTATCATTCAAAAACTCCAATACCTTACAGAAAGTAATCACTGTAATCATTTCCCACACCCAGGATGAAAAATGAGGGTTGAAACCTTATTGTGTCCAACTCCCAAAACGAGACTACCTGTTTTCCAGCAAGTCTCAGGTGTTTCCTCTATGATTTCCTGTAATAAGTTAATATTAATTCTACCTTTTGTTAGTGATACTATAATACTACTCCCATTTTTTGTATTATAAGCTATGAGTCATGCGCTTCTAAGATTTTACATTGGTGGGTAATATACACATTCTTATTAAAAAATAGGTTAATCTTTTTAATGAGCGTGGCTTTGAAAACTAAATAGGCTAACCCGAATTCCTATGCCTCTCTAAGATCCCAATTTTCAAGCTTTCCACAGGTTATCCAATTGTTACATCTAAATTAAGTTGTTAAATAAGCAAGGTGGACAGATGAACCTCAAAGCAAGGAATTTAGACCTAGTTTGTTCCAACCAGGTCCATTAACACAGCCACAGCTGGAGGGATATTTTAATTTTCAATCAATATATCTCAGCAGCAAACACATCAACCAGGATGCTTGCCTCATTCAGACTTCCTGAAGCTGGTGCAGCTGTATGAGCAATGTTAACCAAAACATGCACTTTTTTGGTAGTTATTCACCACAGAACATTATTCCACTGGATCCAAATACATCCCAATGCATAAATGGGCAAAAGCTGATCTCTAATCACATGTTAATCCTTGAAGAAGCACATGGAGATCAACTGTAAACCTTGCAGAAGCTAGACTGTACTGCAGTCACCTCTCTGTCTCACAATCAGAAAGTTTATCACTATGATACATAAGATACTGTTTTAAATTATGGTTAGCCCAGATCTTAAGAGGGAGAAAAGTAGGCATGGTGGTAGAATTTAAAGGAGAAATATTACTTAATATGAAGTAATAATTTCATAAAGTATGAATTTCATAAAGTATGAAATTATCCATCTGAAGTTCTTTTTAAGTATATACTTCTTTGTTCAAAGTCATTCAAGGCAGAATAATACAGGCTTTCTTTAAGTGAAGAGTAATGCTTAGATTTGTTTGAAACTGCCTGTGCACAGGCGTAAGCAGTTCAATTGTATCAAGTGTCCAATCCTGTTTGACATTCAATAGCATGGATTTCTGCGTGGCTTAAAGAACAAACTAATCAGCTGAGACATCAGCTTCATCCTTGTTTTCATAAAAATACAGGGAAGCCAACTGCAGCAAACATTAAATCTTAAACACAGGACATGTCTTTTCCCTCTCCCAAAGTTTGCAGCAACCAAGACTATTAATAATAACAGGCTACAAGTTCACTACATATTTTTTGCCACAATGATAAATTAAAAAGCTAGACTTCAAAAATTCCAGTTGTATAGAGTTGTGATATCGGATTGCATGCTGCACCTACTACAGTATTAATGATGTCAGACATAACCACGCACTTGCCTAGGTAAGACTTAAATTGATGTCTCTACATCACCAGAAGTTAATAGCCTAACATTTGTTTTTCCATGATTCATGGGGTTTCAGGAATTGTTACAATGTACTAGGAGGGGCAATGAAAGGCCTAGTAAAATAATGGATTAAGAAAACTCTCAGTACAGCAAGACTTGAAAACACACTTATCACAGCTGTAATTACAAGCCTGAATAGCCACAGCTGATCCATAACTTCTTACACCTCCCTAACACTGCTTACAATACCATTCAGTGAGTCTGCATTAGGAAAAATTTATTTACTGTGGTCTTATTAAACAAACATTTCCTTGTACCTGTTTTAAGGGTTCTACAAGTTTAACCTGTTCCTAAGGAGTCACACCACGACATTACCAAATTATAGCACCACCATCTTTTTGCTGAATTGTTTCAGGAAGAGCACAGCAACCATATTCACCTGCTATTTGACATAAGCAACTTGCCACTCCAACAATTGCTGGGATTCCAGGAATGCATACTAGAAATTTTTCCCTGTAATGTCCCAACTGAATGGTGGATGTTTCAGTGTCTTTGGTTTATGATGTTGCTAATGAATTGTCAAAGAGGTCAAGCTGGTTACTGTGAAATAAAAGCTTATATTCTCAAACAGTACCTTTCAAAAACTGTAAGTATTTTTTGTCCAAGTGATCGTCTCCTAAGCTTGACTGTGACACCAGTCCAGCTATGACTCTTTTGAATCCTTTAAGGCAGATGCTTATTTTTTAATAGGAATAACAATAATGACAGTTGAGGAAGCCAAGTATGAAAGCAATGTTGTTTTAAAAGCTCATATTTTTCCAGTTGGGGGATGTTTTATTTCAGTCTCCATCTTAGATATCAGTGATGCAGGGAGAACAAAGAAAACGAATTAAAATACTATTCTGATTTTGTAAACATAGTGGCTGGGACAAGAAAAGTCTCAAATTGTAGTGACAAAACGTCAGGCTGGACTTCTAGTGATTGCATTTTGCTGGCAAATATAACAAGGCTCTAGAACAGGTTGCTTGGGAAGGTCTCTAGATCTACCCATATCTACTATATTGCTTTGAGAAGGTTAGACAGGCACATCAGCAGTCAGGAGACTGTTGGCTGTAACTTGGGAAAGTAGATGAACTAGACGAGTGAGTTTCAAAGTTCCTCATATGCAGCATACACTTTCTCCATTCTCCATGTTCTGAAAAAGATACATATACATACACATAGAGATATACAGACACACATACATCTCCACCCATACACATTTTATTGCCTGATTTTAAGAGCCATAAAACTATGTACCTCTTAAATACTGAAAAACAGCACAAAGAAGGACTTCATCTAATGAATGGAGTGATCTCACATGAAGATGTATGAGAGGGAAAGCAAGATAAAGAGACTATATAAACATGTGCCTAATCTATGTCCTATGAAAAATGAAACAAAATAAATAAAGGTACATCTCAAAATCTCTTTTGGTTCATTGATTTTGGGATTCTTTAGTAAAGCTGGCAAGTAAGGCTTAAATCTCTGTACTGTGTCAGGTATGAAACATAGAAGTAGTCACTGTTTCATGAGTTTTACGGCTGGCATATAAGCCCCACTAGGAACCAAGTTCAGTTCACTATGAATCTTTGCTTTTATTTAAAAGGCCTAAAAAATGATATTTTTTTTCAGTTTGGCTTGAACTGATATTGCAAAAATACTTTGAGCTACTCAAAATTTTGCATGTTTAGCAGAGGAATAAAGTTAATCACACAACCCAATTAGACATTTAGTGTCCCAGGGCTAAGTCACTGTATGTCTGCAGGAAACATTAATAAACATGCCCAAGGAAGTTGTGAATGCTCCAGCCCTGGAGGAGTTTAAGGCCAGGCTGGACAGAGCCTTGGGTGACATAGTTTAGTGTGTGGTGTCCCTGCTCATGGCAGGGGGGTTGGAACTAGATGATCTTAAGGTCCTTTCCAACCCTAACTATTCTATGATTCTATGGTTGGTCTCACTTCATAAAAGTTGAGATTACCATTTTTAAGTAATTGAAGCTATGAACAATATTATACTTCTCATAATTTATACAATTGAACAAAAATGGCAAAGTCTATTTGAATTTAGCTCAAATGCCTGTTTACTGTGAACATGTTCTCTTTTTGTTCCTATATATAATGTCAAAATGTAGGGCTGGATTTCTGGAAGCGCAGCACACCAGGGCTCAGCAGAGAGCAAACTGGAGCAGAGAAGCACATGAGATAAAACAGGCCTCTATTTTGGTGCCTAAATGGAAGGCAAATATTCCAGGGTAGAAAACCAAACCAAACAATAAACAAAAAAACCAAAACAAAACAAAAACCCCACCAAAAAAAAAAAAACAAACAAACAAACAAACAAAAAAGCGACCCAAAAAACCAACCCAAAACAACAAAACCAACCCCAACAAAACAAAAAAAGCCACAAAAAACAAACACGAGAAAAAAAAATCCAAACACCAAAACAAAAAAGCCCCAAAACAAAACATTAAAAAAACCTCCAAACACCTAAACCAATAAAAACCCAAACCACAAAAAACACAGAAAAAAATCCAACCCACCCACCCCCCCGAAGAACACACAAGAAAATATCCTTGTTTTTTTTCAGTGGTCCACTTGCGACTGAGTTACTGAACACACAAGTAAGTATTTAAGAAGTTTCCTCTATGGAACAGAGGACATAACAGTACAACGTACTTACAGTCCAAAACCCATTAAAGTAAATAGAAGGGCTTTAATTCTATCCTATTTTGCATGATAGATATATGAAATCTGCATGCATGCATATTAGCCCAAGGTTAAGTCTTAAAATTTTCATAGTTCTTCAGAATGAAAATATTCAGATTTTTACTCAAAACCAAAGGGAGGGAAAAATGGGGAAAAAAAATAAAATCACATTCTCAAGAAACTTTAATTGCAGGTGAGTCTGTCTCAGAGCCTATAACCAAACTCTACTCAGGCCTAGAAATATGGTAAAACAAAGTTTAAAAAAAAAAAAAAAAAAAAACCATAAGAAAAATAGGTGACTTCCCTAAGCATTTCCATAGCCTGCATAAAGACACCAATTACCATAGCCTGTCTTCTAAATTAATGATTCATGCAAGTTGGTCAGCTGAACATTATACTTTGACTCTGGGGAGAAAGTATAGCATGACTTAGTTAACTATATTTTGTATAACCTAGAAGATAGTCAGGTAAAAAAAAATATTTCTCTAGTCAATCAGGTAAAATATAAGAAAGCAAAACTAGTAGTAATTTAAATATGAAAAAAATCTTCAGTAGTCTCCATAATCAATATTTGAAGTGAATGAGCAAGAGCACATTGACTCAAATAAGCTCTGCAAAGTAGTTCCAAATTGCTTGTTTTGTTCAGCGGACTAACTTCAGATCCCTTTAAGCATGAAAAAGATGGAAATTTCATGTTAATATGCTGTTTCCTGTCTAGGCACAACCTTCAAAGGCTTCAGTTATGGTACAATTTCTTGTTTCAAAAGGATACAAGTATTTTCAGCCTTAACTGAAATTCAACTCAACATTTCATTTTTTCCTGTGAGAGAATGATACATTATTATCTCAAATGTTTTCCAAATGAATGCTGTATTTATTCTAATGGCCTTCTTGAACGACTGTAACATTTATGTGTTGTGTAAGTCTACTGATGATATTTGTTACTTTGATCTGGATAGTGTCGAGGTACTTTTACAATTCAAACAATATCTAGGATTTACAATCGTTAGCTTTCAAAGTGTTATTCAATCACTGTATTGAAATATTCACAAAATAAAAATGGGAAGACTATGATAAATGTTGCCATCTATCCTTAAGAGTAAGTAATATGAATGATCCTAAATATATACCAAGCTGCTTCAGGATAGCATAGACTGCCATGCATGATGAATGATGTGACCACCTAGTTGCTTATATGGCTTACACACAATACATTAAGGTTCTTAAAAGTATTAATCACATTCAAACAGACCTTTACCTTTTAACAAACTTTTAACAAAAGCCAGATGACACAGGCTCATCACTGGATTTTATTTTATGAGTAGGAAGAGTCTGGTGGAAAAACATGGGTTAAGTATAGATTAAATGACTTGTCCACTACCAAAGGATCTAAAACCAACTAAGCTTTTTTTTCCTTATTTCTTTAAAACTTCCCTACTCATTGGTGTTACCCTCTCTGAGCTCCCAAGACAACCCTAGAGTTTTTGAAAGCAAAAATTTAATTTTGTCCTTGTTTCTTAGTGCTTCAGCAATATTACTAGGGATTCTTCTAAACCCTTAAAATTCTTAAGGATTTAAGTAATAACTCAAAGATAGGCTATTTACATAGATCAGGATTAGGAAAGGATGGTGAATATCAATTCTATTAGTCTTTATCAATCCTGAAATGACAAATTGTGGGAACACAGATTACCATACATCTGCCTCCACATGGTTTTTACTATAGGCAAAGATGATATCATTTTAGACCAAGCTCCTTGTAACAATTCTTATATGCAGATTTGAATTCATGTTGCTTTCTTCTACTTCTAAATACAAGATATCGAAGTGTTATCATTGAGAAATACGCTTCCATCACTTCAAGAACTTATTTTCACTGTGACCGAGTGAAAGCTTCAGCTCTTGAAGCTGAAGGCTATTTTGCTGCCACTTTATATATGGAGACCTGCTATCAGTTTTTTCAAATTCACAAATGTACTATGTTTTGATACTGTATGTAAATTTTCCTCCCTTGCATTCATGTATGAAAAATTACCAATGGCATTTTTTTACTTCATGCACATCATCCCCTCAAAATATATCTACTTTCAGTCAGTTTGTTTCTTACTTCCACAGACATCACCTGTGTATGCCCTGCTGCTCTGTATTTTCCTGCTTGGTTTTCTGATATTTGTTTTTCTTGGTATCTACTTGTAAATCTAATAACCTGCTTGCTTTCAACACATGCATGGTAGGGAGAGCAGATGGAAACTGCCAGCTACAGATGGTCCCAAGTAGCTTCTGCGAAGTGGAGACTCCAAAAGCTCCAAAATCTGCACAGATTTTTGTGCTACCATGGCATACCATGCCACCATGTTACACCTCAGAGATGCTGGGCAGAACTAATCAAAGGCACCCTCCTACAGCAAACTGAGAACAAGCATGGTTGTTGCATGCAGTGACCACACAGGTGAGAGTGAATTGAGGAGCTGCATGCAGGCATGCATGGCACATGACACTTCAGAACCTGTTCCCAGGAAGAACCAGAACAGTTAGAGCTACAAAGCACCACAAACATTGTTTCAGGCTGCTTAGACTCCTATCTGGCATCACCCTTCTATTAAGAATGTTACCTCAGCTCTTGTGGAATTCCCAACAGCTATTCAGACATGCTCTTTACACACCTGACCCACCTGAGTTTGTCATGAGGGGCAGGTGGAAACGTGGGAAAAGGTTATGTATTAGCCATTCTCTTATCTCTAGCTTAAAACAAACAATCAAACAATCCCCCAAAAAACCCAAACAACAAAAAAAAACCCAAACAAATCACAAACCCAAACCACTTCTGGACAAGTTCATATGGGGGTGGGATATTTCACAGACTGTTATATTCTGTTTGAACTGGTGCAATAGAACTACGGCTTACTCTAAAACAGAGAGCCACAGCTATTACTTCTCACAGTTCTACTTCCTTGGCATGGCATATTCAGCTGGCAGAAGCAAGTAGGCAGGCCATCTCACCTGGAGATTAAAAGAAGCAAAGATCCATATGTATGCACTGCAGGAGCACAGAGCACCATGGGCACACCAGAGGAAACACTAGACATGGGAAAGGAGATCTCTATGGTTAGGGCTGGGCACTGAGGGAGACAGATAAAACAAGTGAGCAGATGAAGAGGGAAATCTGAGTTCCAATACAGAGGAATAACCTAAGGCACAGGCAAAACTACTATGGGTTATGGACAACACATATTCCCCATCTGTGATACTTAGAGGTCAACATTACTGCAGGATGAAAATGAGATCACAGCAACGAAAGGCCAAAACAGTGTTAAATTAAAAGGGTTCAGCTCTGCATCTGCTACGTTTACATTGTAAGCATTGGATGGTTGTTCTTTTCAACACCTTGCCCTACTTATCAAGAGATCCGCAGATGCCCATACCTTCTTCTCCCCAGCTTCTCAGTTTGTAGACTTATCACTAATACCTTGGATAGAGAGAACTGGGAGAACAGACATGCTTGTGCATTCTGTGACTAGACTGATCATAGCCAGAGTCACAGGACAAGAGAAAAAAAGATCATTCCATAGTGCAAGCAACATCTTATTTTTCACACTAGAATGTGGAGGTGTAGCAAGCACATTAAGTATCAAACTAAAAGTCTCTTCTGTCATCTTCAACTCGAACATTGAATTTGTCAAATATAATCTGAACCTTTATTTCAGAAGTGTGGAGTCAGCTTTGGTTTTTTTACTATGAAAAACACCCGCTGCCTTTAACATTACTGTGAACAAACAATGTTACTTTAATGAAGAGGTTTTTATTCACCATATGTAAGTGCACATGCTTTTAAAGACAAAATAGACTTACTACAGTATTTTAAATGTCCATATCCAGTTTAATAAGAGACTAGTTTATTCCTCTTTAGTACTTGTGAGAATCATTAGACATCTTTCCACTCCCACTAATTACTTTGGTTTTGGCAGACATTACTGTTTCCTCCTCCTGCTTTTTTGAATAGATCTGAAATTTCTAGTCAATAAACTGACATATTTACAGTAAAAATAACTTGGCTTCCCTCTCTTTTTCCTCCCACATCTCATATTTCTCTTTGCAGATGAAAAGGTTATCGTTCACCTACAGACTTTACATATACTTACAGAAATTTGGGTATGTACCTAGGCATCTTTCCTTACAGCAACAGGATCTCAAGTTAAGACCTGATGCTACAATAAGCTGTTCGAGTTGCCTTAGGTTTTGATTAATAGCTTTAAATACTTACAGAAACCAGAGCAAACGCTTCTTTTGGAAAAAGACATCCAAGAAAGAAAACATGGGTTGCTTCAGTGAACTCAAATCGCTATGTGAAGTACACAATCATTAAATGCTCCAAGAACTACTTTAATCTAAATGTGGAAAGAAAAGCACTCGAAAGGGCAGTTTTAGTGTACTAATTTAAAAAAAAAAAAAAAAAAAAAAAAAAAAAGTCTTAAATCTTTAAACCTATTTTCTTTCTAGCCACAACTTACATAAAACTGAAATGTATGGGGAAAAACTGGGGCAGCGAATGTTACCCCAGACACAGAGACAGTGACTGGAAAATGATGTTTTTCTATACTGTCAAGGAAGGAGACAATCTCCAACAGTTAAGTGATATGAGGAGTTCAGACATGCTGTCTTTGCTGAAGTATCCATGCTCCTAACATTACCTTGCCATGACAAGGTCAGTTAAAAAAAAAATAAAAATAAAAAAAACAAAACAAAACCATGTTGAAAAGTAGATGTTCAAATTCTCCAGCTTATTCCAAACATCTATAAGAGAACCAAGAGCTGGAATGACACTGCTGCTCAAAAAATACCAGATGAAAAATGCAACTAGTGCAATTTGGGCATATTACCTTATTGAAAAGGCAACTAAAGTGTTTGTTTTCCTGTGATGTCTGAGCAAAATTCCCAGAATTCAGTCAGAATTCCAAATGCAAAACAGTCCTAAATACGTTGTTCAAAAAAAGTTAGAAAGGAAATGATAGTTCTCCCTTCGCAGATGAGGAAGTCATAGAATAGTCAGGGTCAGAAAGGACCTTAAGATCATCTAGTTCCAACTCCCCTGACATGGACAGGGACCCCTCACACTAGATCAGGCTGCTCAAGGCCGTATCCAACCTGGCCTTAAACAGACAGTGACTGGAAAATGATGTTTTTCTATACTGTCAAGGAAGGAGACAATCTCCAACAGTTAAGTGATATGAGGAGTTCAGACATGCTGTCTTTGCTGAAGTATCCATGCTCCTAACATTACCTTGCCATGACAAGGTCAGTTAAAAAAAAAATAAAAATAAAAAAACCAAAACAAAACCATGTTGAAAAGTAGATGTTCAAATTCTCCAGCTTATTCCAAACATCTATAAGAGAACCAAGAGCTGGAATGACACTGCTGCTCAAAAAATACCAGATGAAAAATGCAACTAGTGCAATTTGGGCATATTACCTTATTGAAAAGGCAACTAAAGTGTTTGTTTTCCTGTGATGTCTGAGCAAAATTCCCAGAATTCAGTCAGAATTCCAAATGCAAAACAGTCCTAAATACGTTGTTCAAAAAAAGTTAGAAAGGAAATGATAGTTCTCCCTTCGCAGATGAGGAAGTCATAGAATAGTCAGGGTCAGAAAGGACCTTAAGATCATCTAGTTCCAACTCCCCTGACATGGACAGGGACCCCTCACACTAGATCAGGCTGCTCAAGGCCGTATCCAACCTGGCCTTAAACACTGCCAGGGATGGAGCATTCACAACTTCCTTGGACAACCTGTTCCAGTGCCTCACCACTTTCTCAGAAAAGAACTTCTTCCTTATATCTAACCTAGACTTCCTCTATTTAAGTCTGAAGCCACCACGCCTTGTCCTGTCACTAAAGTCCCTGATGAAAAGTCCCTCTCCAGCATCCATGTAGGCCCCCTTCAGATACTGAAAGGACGCAAAGAGGTCTCTGTAAAGCCTTCTTTTTTCCAGGCTGAACAGCCCCAATTACCTTAGACTATCTTCATCCCCAAGCCCACTGCTCATACAGATACACAGATGACAAAAACAGATGAAAACAGAAGAGATGGGAACTGAAGTTCTTCCAAGGTTTGGAGAAATCATTCCTAGCTAACAAGTGCCTATTTTTGTATATTTTAGAAATCCCACTGCACACATAGTACAATTTCAGTTTTAATTCTGACAGAATTAATCTTCCTGGAAGCAGCAAGTGTCCATTAGCTTCATCAAGTCATCACGGGTTTAGAATTCTCAGACACACACAGCACATTAGAAATTTACATTATTAAGCAATCATTTGTTTAGATGTAATGGTAATGGCGAAAGACTGAATTACATAAATCAGTGGAAATGTATTTCAATGAATAGGCTAGTTATTTGGTTAAAACTGAATACAACCACATGGTTTTAACTTTCTTCTTCTAGACAGTATGTTACTTGCCATTAATGATTCTTCCTGAAACAATAGTCTTAAGGTCTAGAAAAGTATTTCTCAAGAATTATAATATTTAAACATTCAACTAAACCAAAAATCCTTTGCAACACAGGAGGTCAAATCTTATTAACCCAAACCCAGAAACATATTTAACTCATTAGCTTGTATCAATAGGAAATTTTCTCTTCTCCCATCTCATAGCTACAGCTGCTTTGCAATGACTCTGAAAGACCAAAAACGATGCAGATAACTCATGCAGCTTTTATCACATTAGCCACAGTCCACAGTTTGCATAATCAGTCGCTTTGAAGTATACTAAACAAAGCAGAACATGACCTAACAGTCAGTATTTTAATCATACCATATAAGAACAATTCTTTATCATACATACATTAAGGCAACCAAATGAGATGCTATTCAGCACTACTCAAAACACAAGCAGAACACAACAGTACTGTTGCACAGCCAAGTGAGGCCTGACAGTGACCATGCCACAAGGACAGTCTGTGCTTCTAAATGCAGCGTCACCAGACAACTTCCAACACAAATCTGATTTTGGAAAGGCTGAAGCATCAACAGAAGCAGAGCGTGTGCATGTGTACAAGACTAATAGAAAAAAAAACAACATCTGAAGCTTACGGTTGTAAAATGATACAGTGTTGTATAGCTCTACTGATTAGCAAATGCACAGATTATCTTATCTACATTTATATTTAGTGCAATATGCAATTAGTTTTTTAGAAATAGTATTTGGGGGAGGGAAAGTGAAGAGAGATGATACGTCGTTCTACAGTGAAGTCAGGAAACCTAAGGTATTTCACATAGAAATTCATCCTAATTGAATTCTCACAGTATGGTGGTGTTAAGAGATCTTCTCCAACACAGACCCCCTTTCTAAGGGCTGTATCAAGACATTTCCACTATATTAAAAAAAAAAATATTCCTACTGTGACTGATGCAAGTTACTTACATCCCTGTCATTTTGTACTGCTTTGAATAGCAAGTGCAGAGGGAAACCAAGTCCAAAACTTTACAGTTACTACTGAATTGTGGTATTATCTTTTTTTGTCCCAGAACGGCTAGCTTCATTATATCCAGCACAATTTTACAAAGACATTTAAAGAAAAAGTGGTTCTGTCAAGACAATGATTCACAATTCAGCAAGTAGTTCCTCTGCTCCTGCAGGAATACATTATGTTATATCCTCCCCCCACCAAGTTCCGGTATTTTCTGTCATCCAGTTCACAAGACTACCGGTACTCAGAAGACATGAATTAAACTCAAGAATTTAAAAGATGTTTCCAAATTTAACCTAACTCCAATGGTTTCATTTATTTGAGTAAAAATGCAGAGTTCTCAGTATTCACAATTGACTATATAGACGTCTTTCCTTACCATCTGTCCATTATACTGATGTGCAACCAGAGATACTGATATGCAAGTAAACATGAAGAAAACCAGACTTTTTAAAGCCATATTTACACACCAAATTTTAACATTATTTTGAACACAAAACATAATTAAGATGAGGACAGCCTAAAAACTTGGTATACGACAGATGTACCCTACATTAATTTGTATTCATCTTGTGTTTTACAAAGACAGAATAAGATACTGCCGACACAGAACGTGGATTGTCAGAAGTTATTTTAAAAGGTATTCAGCCATAACAAAAAATGTGTCTTTGTGGATGATGAGCATCCCAAAGCCAAATTTGAACAGGGGGGGGATAAAATTAGATATGTTAGTTGAAAAGGACTGTAAAGAGTTAAGAGTAGCTAGATCTTGATGTGAAGAATCCTATCAGCACTAACCCCTCTCTGCTGCTACATTTTGAAACAGGTAAGATTAGAAGACGAATTAAGCTGTGCATAAACATGACATTTACATCTACAGAATAAATTTCAAGAGCTGCTACAATTATGTAGTGTTCCTAGAACTCTGCTAGACTACATATGAATGTATACACATTCTTTCATATGACAGAAGAGATGAGAGGAGGTAACAAGAGACCCAAGTCTTACAAACACAAAACAACACCAGCATGCTCCCACAGGAAGCAAATCACTTAGCAGCTCAGAAGCGCATTAATCTCAGTCCATTTTTGAAACAACTAGAGCCAGCAGCACTGTAGCTAAGGCATTCAGAAGGCACAGAGACACACAGTATATTGTGTGGTTTCAACAATGAATATAAAAGTAGAAACTTCATGAATACTTTCACATACATGTGAAAAAATCATTTGTTGAAAACAGTAGATAGGGAAACGAAGTCAAAGCAAATTTGAAAACTCAAACTCAAACTCAATTGGAGAATGTGAACATGTAGGATAGACAGTCTTGTGAAGTTAAGTTTTGGAATTCATGACTGCCTTTAACAGCATGCTTAACATTGCCATAAGCCTTCACCTTGTACTACCTCTTCAGCTGCCCTGTGTAATTCTGTAGGCAATTCACACTTTAAGGGAAAAATCAACCATTCCTCCTCCCTCTTTTCTTTCCTTGGCAATTATTCCTCACTATACTAAGCCAAGACACAATTCTCAAAAATACAATGGTCATAAAATAGGAAAATATGAATCTGACACCACTACTTTAAGAAAAAAAAAACCAAACAACAAAAAAATACCCCAACCCCCCAAAACAAACAACAACAAAAAAAACCCCAACAACAAAAAACACCCCCCACACACTCCCAAGACACAATCTGGGAAAGTATCACAAAATTGATGAAGGAGAATAACATAGTCTATTTTACATTTTAGGACTGCATGTAGGACTGTAGCTTTGTAGATTTATGCTAAAACAAACTAATTTCACTGAAAGGATAAAATACCTTAGACATGCTTGGCTCAGTCTACGCTATGAACTGTAGGTGATCAACAATACACAATTCACACTCACCATGCAGGTTTTAAGTAGCCCTTTAATGCTAAAAGGTGTGGAGTATTTGATATATGATCAGGTCCCTGAGTGACCTGATTGAAACAAAACAAGATGGTGTGAGGAGAAAATTCAGTATACATAATAAAGTGCAACAACGCAGGTGGTGCCTTTTTTTTTTCCTTTTTCTTCCTTCTTCCTACCTAGCGTTCTGGCTCACCTAAGTAAACGTGGGGGCACCGGCAACATACACGGATACGTGCACATGATCTGTCCCCACAGACATCAGTCTTCTTCCCACTTTGCCACTGCAGCACTGCGGGAAGTTACAGCCAGCGTTTGACAAGTTTAACACTTTTGCTGTTCCTTCACGTGTTCGCATTGGAATTTATGTGTCTTACCAAGTTTAGGTAATACTTTTCAGTATTTCAAAAAAGAAGCCAGTTTTAACACTGATGCATCAGATACAAATCTGAAACTGAGTTAACACTTTAGCAATTGAACTAAATTAAAATGTAATTTAAAACTTTAAACCTGAAAGCTCACTAATAACACAATTACCTCAAAAATTAAGTAAACACAAGTTTACTTGGTTTCTTAAACAGCCGAAAGAGCAAACGCTCCGGACACTGAGC
>NW_009929987.1:0-231 GCF_000696875.1 Nestor notabilis | reverse complement strand
CATTCTTATGTTCTGGGAGTGGAATGACATCAAGAGGCTTTGTGCTGTGCTTCATAAAAAGCAGGAGGAGAGGGATGGTGTGGAGGCTTTAAGCTGCTATATCTGGTTTTGGCACAAGACTGTGGTGTGTCTGCACTGCTTCTGAGACCCACTTTTGAGAAGATGGCCAGTGCTGAGCGGGGCTGTGGGGGCTTTGGAGGGTGGCTGAGGGATCCCCTGCCAGCCCTGCCC
>NW_009929986.1:907-10809 GCF_000696875.1 Nestor notabilis | reverse complement strand
CGGGACCTGGGGAACACAGAGGGGGGAAGGAGCTGTGGGAGGAGGGTGCTGGGGGTTTGGGTGCTGTGACTGGGGGGGTAGGGACCAGACTCCGCAGGTTGTTCGGTGTGAGCACCCCACGGTGTCACCTTGTCCCTTCCATGCACATCACCGGTGCTTTCTGCTCCCTCTCCTCCAGGACACTTCACCTCAGCAGAGGACTTGAACCTGCTCATCGCCAAGAACACGCGGCTGGAGATCTACGTGGTGACAGCAGAGGGGCTCAGGCCCGTCAAGGAGGTGGGGATGTACGGCAAGACCGCTGTCATGGAGCTCTTCCGCCCCAAGGTGGGTGTGCTGTGGGGACGGGGACCTTGCCATGGGGAGGAGGCGCGTGGGGACGCGGCTGCCAGCGGCTCCGATGCCCTCCTGAAGGCTCATCACTGCTCTGCTTTGGCAGGGGGAGAGCAAGGACTTGTTGTTCATCCTGACAGCCAAGTACAACGCCTGCATCCTGGAGTACAAGCAGAACGGGGACAACATTGACATCATAACCCGTGCCCATGGCAATGTGCAGGTGAGTGGAGCTGAAGAACCTGGAAGGGGTCAATTTCCTTCCTCTGGGGTGGTTTTACTTTGCTGGTGGTGGGGTTCTCCCTTCTTAACTCCTGATTATGGAGTCATGGGAGTGCAGCTCTGGGGTAACAGCACCAGAGGGATGTGGAGCTCCTGGAGCAGGTCCAGAGGAGGCCCCAGAGCTGCTGCGAGGGCTGGAGCAGCTCTGCTCTGGAGCCAGGCTGAGAGAGCTGGACTGGGGCAGCTGGAGAAGAGAAGGCTCCTGAAGGGGACACCTTAGAGCAGCTCCAGTGCCTAAAGGGGCTCCAGGAAACCTGGAGAGGGGCTTTGGACAAGGGATGGAGGGACAGGACAAGGGGAATGGCTTGAACCTGCCAGAGGGGAGATTGAGATGAGCTCTGGGGCAGAAGCTCTTCCCTGGGAGGGTGCTGAGACGCTGGCACAGGGTGCCCAGAGAAGCTGTGGCTGCCCCATGCCAGGTTGGACACAGGGGCTTGGAGCAACCTGCTCCAGTGGAAGGTGTCCCTGCCCGGGGCAGGGGCTTGGAACTGGATGATCTTGGGCTCCTTTCCTACCCAAACCATTCCATGATCCTTTGCTTACCTCTGACTCTTGTTGCCTGCAGTCAACCAGCCTTGTGCTCAGGGTCTGAGGCTACAACTGTGTTCTTGGGGTAGTTTGCAGAATCCCAGCAAACTGGGTTGGAAGGAACCTTTAAAGCTCATCCAGCTCCAAGCCCTGCCATAAGCAGGAACATCTTCCACGAGAGCAGGTTGCTCAGAGCCCTGTCCAACGGGACCTTGAATGTTTTGGTAGATGAGGCATCTACCACCTCTCTGGGCAGCCTCTGCCAGTGCCTCAGCACCAGAATAAGAAGGTTAATTTGAGATACTTCTCCCATAAAGAGAATTGATGCTCAAAACTCAACCTAAGGTAGAATTCTCTCTGGGAAATGGCTTCTTTGGTGTTTCCCAGCTGGTTTCTACGTGCTGCACACCAGAACCATCACTGCTGGTACCACCACAACCATACCCCACCATTAATAATCATGGATATTCTCCACTATTCTGTTTTATATGGATTAAAATCACCCCTTTGGAGGAGGTCAGAATTCCATCTGTCTCCTTGGCTTTCTGTTAAGTCAGTAACCAAATGCTTCCCATCACTTGTCAAGCCAAAATATCTTCCATCTGTTCCCAAGCATTGAGCTTCTGCTGGTTTCCTGTTGCTGAAGCTGAGCAGGGGGTTATGGGCAGGAGCTGTAGGTGGACATGTCCCATCAGTAACATGTCAACCTGTCTGGGGAGAAGTCTTTCATCTTCTTATACCACAGTTCTGCCTCGTGGCATATGGAGATGGTGATATCAGCCCCCACCAAGTGACACTGAGGGGCCTGCGGAGGCTGATAACGGGGTGTCCTGGTTATCAGGAGGGTGGGTTTTGGTTGTGGGTATCAAAGCACTTCACAGCAGTGGAGGGCATCTCTCTCCATCAGCTCTAGAACAGCAATGGAGTCTCTGAGGTCAGTCAGTAGAGAGCTGGGATTAGAAAACCATTCCCAGAGTCTGTTCCTGGAGTGTCTGATCCCCAGGAAAGAGCACATCCCTGCTATGGGAGCTCTGGTGCGAAGGTGTGGAGACCTCAGAGCAGCTGCCAGTGGCTGAAGGGGGCTACAAGGATGCTGGAGAGGGACTTTCATCCGGGAATTTAGGGATAGGACAAGGGGTGATGGGTTCAAACTGAAAGAGGGGAAGTTCAGGTTGGAGATAAGGCAGAAGCTCTTCCCTGTGAGGGTGCTGAGGCGCTGGCACAGGGTGCCCAGAGAAGCTGTGGCTGCCCCATCCCTGGCAGTGTTCAAGGGCAGGTTGGACACAGGGGCTTGGAGCAACCTGCTCTAGTGGAAGGTGTCCCTGCCTGTGGCGGGGGTTGGACCTGGATGAGCTTTTAGGTCCCTCCCAACCCAACCCATTCCATGAGTCCATGACCTGCTGCTTGAGGCAGGAGATGCCAGAATTGCCTTTGGTGCCACCTATTTAAACACCTACTGGGGGGTGTGCAGGGAGTTATTCCTCAGCTGAGGGGTGGTGACTCTTGTACCTGCTGTTCTCCAGTCCTGCACCAGGATCTCTGTCTAATCCCTGTTTCTCTGTCCCCTCTCCATGGATCCCTGGCTCAGGATCGCATCGGCCGCCCCTCGGAGACCGGCATCATCGGCATCATTGACCCCGAGTGCCGCATGATCGGCCTGAGGCTCTATGATGGCCTCTTCAAGGTCATCCCCTTGGACAGGGAGAACAAGGAATTAAAAGCTTTTAACATCCGCCTGGAAGAGCTCCAAGTCATCGATGTGAAGTTCCTCTATGGCTGTCAGGCTCCAACCATCTGCTTCGTCTACCAGGTACCTTGTTCTTCATGGGTCACTCGGGCAGAGGCACCAACCAAGGGCTACCAGAGGGCTTGGAGCAGCAGCAGTGTCCTGGAGCTAGCAGCAGGCAGTGCTTTGGATGGACCAAGAGATGATCCTGGCCTCCTGCAGGCTTTTTGTCTAGCCAAGGGAAGTCCATTTTCCTCTGTGCTGCTTTTTTCCCTTCCTGGCAGAGAGGAAGCAGCATTCCCAGAGGAGAGCTGGGCAGCTGATGCTTCAGATGGGACCATTTCCTTGTTAAACACTGCAGAGGGGTACATGAATCTTTCCAGCAAGTGCTGAGCAGGGTTAGAGCCAGGGTCACTTGTTTCCTGCAGGCACTACAGTGAGACTTGAGCCTTCCCCTTCAAAAAGAAGGAATGTCTTGTCTGGCATTTGGGAGGCCACTCCAGGAGTAATAACGTCTCCTGTTGCCTGGGTTCTCACAGAAGCAGTGTTTGTAGGTTCTTCTTCTGCTTACTTTGACCTAAAGAGCCATCGTTGTGCTGACTGAGCAAGGGATTATCTTTGCTGTGTCAAATTCCAGCCTAGCCTGGGCTTAGCTGGAAGTTCCTGGACAGCAGCACATGGGATCTGCTGTGAACTTAGTTCTGCTTTGGGCTGGCAAATCCCTACCATAAGAGCTTCTATATGGCAGCAGTGACTTGATTACTCCCTATGTGGGTGCTGTTGAACCCCCCAAATAGTTACTGAGTAAAAGCATAGGGGAGAAATCACTTTGTCACATGTCACTAGGGGCTGGGAGGGCAGCTCCATGTCAGGCCAGTTCTCTCCCCCTGCCCTGTGGTAACTCAGTGCTCAAGAGCATTGAAAAGAGGAGCTTGGTCACCCCATGTAGTCAGCAAGTAAGGTCTTAACCTGTGAAGATACCAGCTCTCCCCATAAACCAGCAAACCTGTTAATGGGTCACTCATTCTAAGCATGTATTACACAAATGAAGAGTAAATTAATAGCTTGCTCCATGTCTAACCCTTGATCCAGGTTTTCTGCTCGTAGCAGGAGGAGGTGGAAGCTCTGTCTGACTCATTCAGCCTTACATAAAACTCTGGCTTTGTTTTAGGCCCTGGGGTGTCTGAATTGTGTGTGTGTGTGGAGAGGGGGATGTTTCCAAGCTGCTGCTTGGATTCCTTCTCAACTTATCAATCATTATCACAGGATTGGGACTGAAGAGCATTGAAGTGACTGAGAGAATGTTTGTGTCGTTCTGAAACTGGAGGAAGATGCCACAAAAAAGGGGCAGTTCATAAAACTAGATCAAGAGAAAGGCTCAAGAGCTGCTGTGGGGGGGAGTGAAAAGGTGCAGAAATGGCAAAGGTTTCCTGAATGCCTCCTCTGCCTTTGTCAGAGCCCCACTTCAGCTTTCTCCTCCCCACAGAGCTGTTTCTCCTCCAGCTTCCCCTTCTCTGTCAGCCACTGCTGCTCTTTGTTTCCCTCAGGAGCTCTGGAGCACATTCAGTGAGGATGTTTCATTGCATCCCAGAGGGGTTTGGGATGAAGGGAGCTTAAAGCTCCTCCAGCTCCAACCCCTGCCCCGGGCAGGGACACCTTCCACTAGAGCAGGTTGCTCCAAGCCCCTGTGTCCAACCTGGCCTTGAACACTGCCAGGGATGGGGCATTTGCCAGGATCTCTTTACTCAGATCTGGAAGATGTTGAGACATAACAACTGAAAAGGTGAACCCCTCTTTATAACCTCTTTTGTGAACAACATGACTAAAGAAACCTGTTTCCCTCTGGTTTAGAGCTTTGTCTTAGTTTCTGAGACATGAAATGGGTCAGTGGGTTATGTTCAAAGCCCTCTCTGTGCTTTGGGTGCTCTTATGTCTTCTCCCCACATGGGTTCCCAAGTGCTTGTTAGCACAGACCACCTTTCCCACAGTGGGATCTTGTTGTGGGGAGCTTTTCCTCCACCCAGGTCGTGAAGCCCACATGGAATTGCTGCCTTGGAGCCCTTTCTGCATGTCAGGTTTGGTTGAAATCGCCCACTGGGCTTGGAATACTGGAGTGGCAGACCTGTTGGGGGGCTTATTCATCAAGCAGGTTATGCTTCCTCAGGAAATGAGGCTGAAAGGCCTGAGGAGCATCAAGACAGGAGTTCAGTGGCACCTGCAGTGCTACAGCAGAGCTGGACTCCTCACTTGGAGCTGGAGGTGGTGCTGACACTGTGTAGTGCCACTTGTGCCCAGATGAATACAAGCCCCAGAAAAATCACTTGTCTGAACCCACAAGGAACAGTTTTCAGTCTCTTTTTGGCACAGGGATTTCTTCAGAGGCTGTTCTACACAGGGATAAAGTTAAGGAGAACATCAGGGTGTGTGCTCAGGCACGTGTGTGGTTTGAGGGAGGATGAAGAGGAGGTGGACAAGGTGGGAAGCCTCAGGATGGGGCTCTTGCAGAGATGAGGTGGAGTCTCCTTGCTTCACAGGCTGGAGTCTCAGTGCCCTTGAGGTTGTGCTCTTGGCACATCATCATCTGTGGCTTCTCTTTCAGGACCCTCAGGGTCGGCACGTGAAGACGTACGAGGTGTCCCTGCGCGAGAAGGAGTTCAACAAAGGTCCCTGGAAACAGGAGAACGTGGAGGCTGAAGCCTCCATGGTCATTGCAGGTTGGTTCTGCTTAGAAGACCTTCCCTCCTGTTTCCTCCTCGCAGCTGAACACCTCAGCCATGCTGCAGAGGTTCTCCAATGGGACGTTTGTCTTCTCCCCTGTGCAGTGCCAGAGCCTTTTGGAGGCGCGATCATCATTGGGCAGGAGTCCATCACCTACCACAACGGAGACAAATACCTAGCTATAGCTCCTCCTATCATCAAGGTGAGTGCCTGCTGAGATCCAGAAATACATCCCATGTAATTCCTCCTTTCCCAGGAATCCCTCCGTGTGCTGGTAGGGTATTGGGCTACTTGGAGTCATGAATTAGCTGCTCTTGTCTCCAGGTCTAGTCTAATAGAGCTACTTACTCCCCGACTGGGTTTTGGTGAGTGTTTCACACCGTGCCTGGCTGTGTTTGTGGGGGGCTGAGGGACGTGTAATCCTTGTATTGGTGGCAGCCTGTGGCTCTGCTCTCTATGGAGTGCATGGAAATGGTGCAGTAAAGCTGAAATCATGCCTGGGCCCCACAGAAAGGGATTAATCAGGATGTAGAACATGATCTGGGCGTGGGTCCAGGTCAGGGCCTGGTTTCATTTCAAGCAGCAGAAGATATGAATGAGCCCCTTGGAGACCTGAGTCCACCAGTGTGTGACTGGGGCACTTGTTTAAAGGGAAACAGACTTACAGAGCTTGTGACAGAGGCTGAGCCTGTGGTTTTTGTCAGAGGAATGGACCAGTTCCCACATGGACACAGTGCAGGAAGCACAAATGACACAGCTGAAGTGCTGCTCGGGGCTGAAAGAGGCTTAAGCCAGGATCAGAAGGTCCTTTTAACCTGGGATAAAGAGTTATAAATCTTGAGTAAAGAAATACCAGTGTTGTTGCTTGAATGCCACAGGCTCTCAGACCACTGCTGGAGCTCTGTGATGGAGATACCAGAGCAGGCAGAGCTCCAGGAGAAGTGGGTCTTTGCCATGGTTACAGCCAGCAGCTGATGCATGGTGGATGTGGCTGTTCCCTTCAGGCATGGACAGAGATGGTTCTAGATGTCCCTTTGGGGCCCTGTTCCTAAAATTCCCTCCTGTTTTACATGCAGCAAAGTACAATTGTGTGCCACAACCGTGTGGATCCCAATGGATCCCGTTACCTCCTGGGGGACATGGAAGGACGCCTCTTCATGCTGCTCCTGGAGAAGGAGGAGCAGATGGATGGCACTGTCACCCTGAAGGACCTGCGTGTGGAGCTGCTCGGGGAGGTAGGACCTGGTCCCATCATGTGTCCCTGACACTTCTCACCACGGGCCTGGGAAGCTCCAAAGGGTGGAAATGCTTCACTGAGGGCTCTCTTGGAGCCCAGGGTGGGTGATGTTTCATAGTTGTCCTGGATCTGACTGTCATTTGGTGAGCACTTCAAAGTCTACACCATCTTCCCTGGGTTTTGCCTGGTGCTTGACTGGGGGAAGCTTGGACTCTCCATCCTGTGCCCAGGGTCTTCCTATGGGGCTGCAGCTCAGATGTGCTGCTTGTGGGGTGTGACAGGCTCCTTTTCACACCAGTGATGGTTCATCTGCACCTTCTCAATTCCCAGACATCCATTGCAGAGTGTTTGACCTACCTGGACAACGGGGTTGTGTTTGTTGGCTCTCGCCTTGGGGATTCCCAGCTTGTGAAGGTACACAGCAGCTTTGTGTGTGTTCAGACAGGGGTTTGTACCCATTGCTTTTCATCAGAGGTGTATGTGCGTCAGTTTTCCTTCTCCTTGTCTGCCCTACACCCTTTCCACTGCTTGGTCTCACATGTTGAAAGCCAACAATTGTGTTAATGCACAGCTCAACGTGGACAGCAACGAGCAGGGCTCCTACGTGGTGGCCATGGAGACCTTCACCAACCTTGGCCCCATCGTTGACATGTGTGTGGTAGACCTGGAAAGACAAGGGCAAGGACAGGTAATGCTGATTCTGCTTTGCTTTGCTTGGTGTTGGGGGTGTCTGGGACATCCAGATGTGTGTGTGGGATTTGTCCATGGAAGGAAAAGACCACAAACCATTTATTGGAGCATCTCAAAGTCTTACCCAGGTGCAGCAATGGATATTGAGGTCTCAAGAGTGATATGAGTGGGGAGGCTAATTCTTGGGTACCCCTCTTCATGAGGAAAGGGTTGTCTTTGTGCAACAGGGAAGGATCAGCTGCCAAAAACCTCCCTCTGACCCTGTCACTACAGGGAGGAATGGGGAAGCTTCCCAACAAGGTTGGTAAAGCTCATCTCCTCTTCCTGCAGCTGGTCACATGCTCAGGAGCTTTTAAAGAGGGCTCACTACGGATCATCCGCAATGGCATTGGGATCCATGAACATGCCAGCATTGACCTGCCAGGGATCAAAGGTGTGTGAGCTCCTCAGTGCTGTCACACACAGCCCCCGGCCTCAGAGGGGCTGGTGGGGGCACAGCGTGTGCCTGGGGCGTGGGGCAGGTTCTTGCCACCCACCAGCTCTTGGAATGCTCACAGGGAGCTAACGTGGCCTCTCTCTGTTGCAGGATTGTGGCCCCTGAGGTCGGATTCTCATCGTGAGACAGATAATACGTTGGTGCTGTCCTTCGTTGGCCAAACCAGGTGAGGTGGGGTTGAGGCTGAGCCACGCAGTCCACAGCCACATACTGCAGCATGATCATAGCATAGTTAAGGTTGGGTTGGGAGGGACCTTAAAGCTCCTTCAGTTCCAACCCCTGCCACGGGCAGGGACACCTTCCACTAGAGCAGGTTGCTCCAAGCCCCTGTGTCCAACCTGCCCTTGGACACTGCCAGGGATGGGGCAGCCACAGCTTCTCTGGGCACCCTGTGCCAGCGCCTCAGCACCCTCACAGGGAAGAGCTTCTGCCTTATCTCTAACCTGAACTTCCCCTGTTTCAGTGTGAACCCATCACCCCTTGTCCCACCACTGCAGTCCCTAACGAGGAGTCCCTCCGTCCCCCCCCCAGCATCGTTGTCGCCCCCTTCAGCCACTGGAAGCTGCTCTGAGGTCTCCACGCAGCTTCTCTTCTCCAGGCTGAACAGCCCCAATGTTCTCAGCCTGGCTCCATACAGGAGCTGCTCCAGCCCCTGAGCATCCCAGTGGCCTCCTCTGGACTTGCTCCAACAGCTCCATGTCCTTCTGATGTTGAGTACAACAGAACTGCACCCAGTGCTGCAAGTGGGGTCTCACAAGAGCAGAGCAGAGGGGCAGGATCACCTCCTCGACCTGCTCCTCACACATATCTAATGATATAACAGGAGTTCTCTTCCTTGCTCAGGGTTCTAATGTTAAATGGAGAGGAGGTGGAAGAGACAGAGCTCACAGGGTTTGTGGATGATCAGCAGACCTTCTTCTGTGGCAATGTGGCACACCAGCAATTGATCCAGGTAATACAGTTCTAGGGCAATGCAGGTGTGTCTCTTGTGATGATCCTATAGCTCTTACTGATGTGGGGCTAACCTAGATCTGCCTTTCTTACCTGGGGCAGGGTTTGGTGTCCTTCTTTGGGCTGATGTTGGATGGAAGGAGGTGTTTTGGCTCTGAGCAGAGATGTTCTCTCTCCCCAGATCACCTCTGCCTCTGTGAGACTGGTTAGCCAGGAGCCCAAAGCCCTGGTGAGTGAATGGAAGGAGCCCAATGGAAAGAACATCAGCGTGGCTTCCTGCAACAGTAACCAGGTCGTGGTGGCTGTGGGACGAGCCCTCTACTACCTGGAGATCCGACCCCAGGAGCTCAGGCAGATCAGGTGGGTGCAGGTCTCCCATCCCAACCCGAGGGCTCTCAGCCTCTCCTCTCTGTCTTTGGCCTCAGGACTGACACCTCTGTCTGCTTCCAGCTGCACAGAAATGGAGCACGAAGTTGCGTGCCTGGACATCACCCCCCTGGGGGACAGCAGTGGCATGTCCCCGCTGTGCGCAATCGGGCTCTGGACTGACATCTCTGCCCGCATCCTCAAGCTGCCTTCGTTTGAGCTGCTGCACAAAGAGATGCTGGGAGGAGGTCGGGCTCTGCTGGGGCTGTGGGTGGTGGCAGTGGGCACGTACGCAGTGTCCTGGGTGAGTCCGGGGTGACACCAGCCTTCTCCTGTGCTCCTGCAGAAATTATCCCTCGCTCCATCCTGATGACGACCTTCGAGAGCAGCCACTACCTCCTGTGTGCCCTCGGGGATGGGGCTCTCTTCTACTTTGGCCTCAGCCTTGAGACAGGTGAATACAGGGCCCAGCACTGAGCTGCCTGCTGGGGAGAGGGGCTGGACTTGTGCCCTCTGATGTGCTTGATATGTTCTCTTTTGTCCTTCTTGGAGAGTTCTCTCTCAGAGACTTACGG
>NW_009929986.1:0-748 GCF_000696875.1 Nestor notabilis | reverse complement strand
CCCACCCTCACAGGGAAGAATTTCTGCCTAATACCTAAACCAGGCGTACACCCTGTCAGTTCAAATCCATTCTCCCTTGTCCTGTCACTACAGGTCCTTGTAAAAAGGCCCTCTCCAGGTTTCTTGTAGCCCCTTTAGGCACTGGAAGCTGCTCTAAGTTGTCCCCTGAGCCTTCTCTTCTCCAGGCTGAACATGCCCAACTTCTTGTGTTCTCACTGTGGTGGGGTGATGCTTAGGTGGGACAGGCTGTGAGCACTGGGGAGTTAGATTCCTCCAATGGACTCTGGAGAAAGGAGACCACCTCCATTCCTTAGCTGCCCTGTGCTGACAGCAGGATGCATTCCTCCACACTCACTGCTTCCCAAGGTGCTGCAGTCATGTTGCACTCCCTCATCCTGCTCTGGTGAGCTCCGTTGTGGCAGCTCCCAGCACCAAGCTCCTCTCCTGCAGGTTTGCTGAGTGACAGGAAGAAGGTGACCCTTGGCACCCAGCCCACTGTCCTGAGGACCTTCCGCTCTCTGTCCACCACCAACGTGTTTGCCTGCTCTGACCGTCCCACCGTCATCTACAGCAGTAACCACAAGCTGGTCTTCTCCAACGTCAACCTGAAGGAGGTGAACTACATGTGTCCCCTCAACTCGGATGGGTATCCTGATAGGTGAGTCTGATCCTTGCCTTGGGTGGCGTTGAGAGGGGGAGGTTTGGATTGTGCAAAGGGATCCCAGGCACAGCTACAGGTTGGGTGGAG
>NW_009929985.1:0-526 GCF_000696875.1 Nestor notabilis | reverse complement strand
GAAGTACACCGTGACTCTAAAAAGCCGCCACTCCCCAGACTCAAGCCCAACAAGGGTAACACTTTCAAACTCGCATTTAACTCCGATTCCCAACCTTCACTACCTCTCACCATGCCCTCCCAGATGCCTACGGTAGCATTCAGCTCCAGTGACTGCCCACTCATCCTAACTCCCCCCCTAGGAAACCCACAACCTCTGCCCGTACAGCCTGGCCACTTCAACACGCCACCCCTAGACTCCCACTATGCCTATTCCACCTGCCCCCAGCTGCAGACCGTGGGCAGAACAGCTCCAAGGCAAACACACACAGAGGACTACAGACTCCGTGATGCCAAAAACGTTAGAAAACTCTCCAGTGAGACACCGCCTCCTAAATGTGACACTCCATCTGCCCGGGTGACCGGGGGGCCACCAGGGCGATGTGACGGGGCTCCACGGGAACCCCCGAACAAAGCCCGACGCAACAACGCCATTCCTAAACCAAGCACCAAAACCCGAGATGATGGACGCGCAAGAAGCCCAACTT
>NW_009929984.1:2661-36285 GCF_000696875.1 Nestor notabilis | reverse complement strand
AATTGTGTTACTCCAGCAGAAGTTGCAGCCCTAAGATGGGATCTAGCAGATGGTCTCTGATCTAATATAATAAAACTGCCAGCAGTCCTAGGCTTGAAGTGGAGGCTTTGCAACAAGAAATCTGGAGATCTAAATTACATGTGAAAAGGTTAGACTGAGCCTCTAGATTTGAGAAAATGGAGAACAGAGAATTATGCTTGAGAAAAATGAAAGAAAGGTTCATTGAGAGTAAGCAAAGTTTATTTTCTGACATAAAAGCTGAACTAGGGGGGTGTGTGTTCCCCATGTTTCAGCTTTGTCTTAGGCTTTAAGAGCCAAAAGTTGAAAGTAAAGATGCTGACAGCATGAAGAGTGTTAATCACAGCATGTTGTGCCAGCAAAAAGATCAGAGTAAAAATTTAACAAACCACATCCATTGTGAAAAGTGTATTTATAGCTAAAAAAGGTGTTGAAGGTGCCAGCAACAGAGATGTAATCTCTTTTTATCAGGTGTTTTCAGGATTCATAGGTCTGCTGAATCCACAGGTTCAAGAGTCTGAACCTGTTTAATTTGAGCAGGGCTTTTGGACACCTTCACTCTGTCTCATGGCCAGCAGATGGGAAAAGGGAATTTGAAGATGTAATTCTGTTGCCTTCAGGTGGTGCTTCCAAAGCATTAATTGCTGGTACGAGTCATAAACTGTGGCCAGTGTGGAACCATAATCCTGAACATTACAGACCTCACTACCAGTGCTTCACTGGGAAACCCAGTGATAAATCCCAGCGTGGTGTAAGGTCCAGTGCTTTTCTGTCACTTGTGTTTAGGAATCTGTGTGTGTAGCTGCTTATTGTTAGCCTTATTCTTTTAAAGCAAGGACTATGTTGACCACCCTCTCTTGTATTCTCATACTTCAGGAAGCTCACCTCTTTCAGCACTGGAGTGGCAGGAAAAAGAAGGTGCTGTGAGAAGTGTGTTCCTGCACTTCTTTTCAGTGAAGCGATCTTAAATCCCACAAGCTTCTTGTGGCTAGAGAGGAGGGGGTTAGAACCTTGTACCTTGGTGTGTCTGCTCACTGGGTGTCTGCAGTACTAGCAGTTATGTGTGTTTTACTTTTTACTTGTCTGAAGCTCAGTAACCCATTTGGTGTTTCCCTGCTTCTCTTTCATTAAAAGGCAGATCGGGAGCGGCGCAGAGAAATTTCTTTACTAGATGACATTTCATCGCAATGTCCGATCGTTTGGGGCAAATAACCAAGGGAAAGGATGGGAAAAGCAAGTACTCGACTCTCAGCCTGTTTGATAAGTATAAAGGAAAGTCAATAGAAGCTATCAGAACTACAGGTAAGTAGAAAGCTCCTTTTGGTGGCTTCCAAGAGGGTTGTTGCAGAGCTAATTCGGGCCCTGTGGGTAGGATGCCCAGTGGGAAGCAGCTGAGCTGCAGAGCTGTTTGCGCTGGTGTTTGAGCCTGTGTTTCATTAGGGCTGTGGTTCTTTGTGCTACTGTTACTGTACAGACATGGAGGAGGAATTGCAGCAAAAGAGCTGGGGGACTGTAGGCCCTTTCGTTTAGCTTGTGTCCTTGCTGCAGAGCAGTCAGGTTGCAAACTTGATTCAAAGCTGTACCAAGACAAGGCAGTTAAGCCGACTGAAGGGCCTTAAGTTGGTCAGACGTTTTGTGAGCTGAAAGTGGAGGACTGAAGGGCTCTGGGGAAGAATGTGAGTTAGTTTTGCAGTGGAGATGTGGCCAAAAGTAGATGGTCACATCGAAAAGCATAAATGCTGCCTGGATTGGCTCTGGGTTTGATATGGGAGTAGAAAACCAAAGAACATAAATTACCATCTTAATAAATGTGATCTGGTGGATAGAGTTGGAAAATTGAGACCTCAGGACTCCTGGGTTGGATTGCCAAAGTCTGTCTGCCAGGAGGTGGAATTGGGTGGCTGTTTCCCCAAGCTGTGAAAGGGCAATGCTGCTGCTTCTTGGTGAAATGAAAGAGGAGTATCTGCTCAGGTAGCTAAAAGACTGTGGGCATTTTCTCTCCCTTGCGACTGTTCAGAGGCTGCCTGCTACCCAGCTGCTGTGGCAGACGGCTGCTTCATTGTTGTCCTGGGGGAGATGATCTGTATGTTCACATGGCAGCAGTGGTGCTGCTTGTCATACAGTTCTGTTGGGACTGCACCCAGCCACAGTGTCCTCATTAATGTTACTGACCTTAGCAGGATATAGCCCTCTCTGACCTGGCGTTGTTCCTTTCTCACTAGTTATTCCTAGACATGGCTTACAGAGTCTTGGGAAAGTTGCTGCTGCCCGGCGCATGCCACCTCCTGCAAACTTGCCTAGCTTGAAGTCTGAGAACAAAGGAAACGACCCCAACATCATTATAGTACCTAAGGACGGTACAGGATGGGCAAACAAGCAGGATCAGCCAGACCAAAAGAGGTGGGTAGAGCTACTGTCTTGCTAAGTTCTGTCAGGCAAGCAGCAGCAGCTGTGCACTGCTGTGCTGTGTGTCGGACCTTAGAGTGATCAGTTCTCTGTTGTCCGTGCCAGTGTAGAGCCATCGTTGCCTTCATCTTTTAGCAGCTGCCATATCGCCAGAGTTGTTTGTCTGTCTGCTTGCCTTCCTTCCCTTTTGATCTCCCCTCTGCTGTCTCTCTGCAGTTCCAGTGTGACGGCTGCACAGCTGCAGGAGTCGCTGCCGCAGCAGGGTTTGCAGAAATCTGTCTCCAATTTACAGAAGCCGACACAGTCAATCAGTCAGGAGGTAGGTTCAAGCTCTGTGACTGCAAGTCTGCTTCCCCTGTCCCCAGGCAGCGTGAGGGTTGTCTTTAATTGTCTGTGTAAGAATCGTCAGGCTGCAATTTATACAACAACTCCTAGATAATCAATTCTTGTAGAATTGACTATCTTGACTTCAAGTCATTGTGCTCCAGGAATGCTGTGCTGCAGTTAAGAGTATAATTCTGTGCAGGTTACCTCTGTACCTTTCAAGTGTGTGCGGAAAGTCCAGCTTCAGTCTAGAAAGAATGGCTGGAATGTGGGACCGCTGGTTAGCACTTCTAAGCTATTTTACTTTGGGTCGAATTCAAGTGTTGCTTGGTGACAACAGATCCAGCTCTTGCTCCCAGCCTGATGAGACTTGATAAGAAGAGATCTGGTCGTGTAAGAGAAGTAGCCAGTGTCAGGACCTGAAAAGGCTGCTGGCAAGTAAGAAAGCTTCCCCAGAGAGTGCAGGGACTTGGCCCCTCTGTGCTGCAGATTTCACACTTTTAGTTTAAAAAAAATTCCCAGACCTTGAGGTTCAGGTAAATCAGGACAGGAGTTAGGTTTTGAAGAGGAGAAGAGTGGCTAATGCATGAGAAGGTAGGGTAGCCTTCAAGCTGAGGTGTAGCATGAAACTAATCTAGAATATTAAGAGGGACCGACTGGGAAAATGCAACAGAGCAAAGGGAAAGCTTGATTAGAGGGAGGAAAGCAAGAGGCATGGTTTGAGGAAGTAGTTGGTGAAGATGAGAGGAGAAGACATGGGAGGCAGGGCCGAGAAGGTGATTTTTGCTGTAGCTTCATAGCACGCTGGAGTGGGGAGCAGCTGACTTTAGCCCCAGCAAGAAGCTGGGGAGACCTGTGATACCTCCTCACCTGTGGGGTTCTAGAGATCTGAACCATAGCAGGTGCCAGCCAAGAAATGAGAAATAGTCATAAGCACTTACTGATCTGTGGGTGTTGGGGTGTTTTTGTGTTCTGTTTTCAGAGTACAAATTCAGTGCCAGGTGGACCAAAGTCATGGGCACAGCTGAATGGAAAGCCAGCAGGACAAGAAGGTGGTGAGTATGATAAACAGAAGTGGAGCTGGGTACATGCCTGCTTCTCCCAGATAGGCATGAGATGGGGTGGACTCCATTTCTTCCTGCCTTCTCTGCCTGGACTGGTGTGGAATGGGGCACAGCTGTCTTGATTACAGTGCAGTGAGGCCTTATGAGTCTTGTTTTCAGTCTGTATAGTGTGTTGTCTGGAGTGATGCAGCTGCATCTGCTCAGGTCTGCCACTGCAGGGCATAGCTTGAACAGGATGGGTTTCTTCACCATCTTGAACCAGAATTATTCATGCCCTTGAGAAACAGTGGGGAGTTCTGGGAGGTGAAGGTTTTGGAGGATAAGGGAAACATGTGCCCCCTCTTGAGCATCTTCCATCAGCCCAGAGCAGTGTGTAGTAAAGGTGAAGAAAGCAGAGAGGACAAGGGGAAAAATTGGCTTAGAAGAAAAAGGGAGGACACTGCAGACTGGAAATAACAGGCATCTCCATGGCTAGTAGCATGGGGAGCTTCACCTAATTAGGTGGTCAAAGGTGAGGCTGTAATGACAATGCTCAGGGAGGCTGCACACAACATCCTTGGGCCAAGGGTATTACAGCATCAGTGGGTGGAAGTTGGGTATTGGAGCTGTTGCAGGATGCACTTGCCTGTGCCTTGGCTGAGGCCTTTCTGTTCAGTCTCCCAGAGTAACTGTGCTGCTAATGGGTTCTGTTTGACTCAGGATCCTGAAACAGTGTTAGCAAAAATTGGGAGTTTAGTTGTCTTCACATCCATTTCTACATAGGAGGTGGTTTCCAGCTGCACTGAGTACTACCATTAAAACTGTAGTGAGAGTAACAGCTCAGTTCCACTGTTTTAATGTGAACAGACCTGGAACCGTTCAGTTGTTGAGTGAAATTGCAGAGATTTGAAAGAACTGAGAGTGCTGCAGATTGCAGAAATGAAGGGGACAAGCCTATCTTAAATTAAACAAGTCCCTTAATGAGAAGGTGTTTCTGAAAGGCTTAATGTTAAAGCAGAGACTTGTGCTTGCTTGAGATTGGTGGCCAGAGCAAAGACTCTCTCTTGTTTGGTTAATTGGTGCCTCTGAGACACCTGCTGTGTCTGTACCTCCTGTGCAGTTGTTTTGAAATCTCATCATGTAACAATGTTCTCAGAAGATTTTTTCAAAACTCATTCTAGGTCACACTTACCAATATAGAGTTCTCAACCCAAGAGTTGCATATGTGGCTAAGAGCAGCTTAATTAGAAGGTAATTGAATCACAGAAGCATCAGAAATCTGGCTGAAAGGACTTCTCTAGGCCGTCCCATCCTCACACCTCTTCTCCAGTGGCATTGAAGAATTGCTTTTCCTTCTAAGCTAATACAGCAGTTTCTAATATTATTGACAAAAAGGAAAGTCATTTGCTTTTTGCTCTTTTAGGTATTACTGCTGTAAAATCTTTCTTGGAGGGCATATCCTGAAGAAGCGTGGTCTTGTAAATTAATCATGAACTGCTCTGTGCCTGTGTCTTCTGTATAGGGGGCATTTGGAGGAAAAGAAAGATGCACCAAAGTTTTATCAGTGTGATGCTGCCATGGGTTAGAGCGCAAATTGTTAATGCCTGTGCATTAACAGTCGTTACATTGAGCAGCCTTATTTGGGGTTGGCAGTCTTCCCTGAAGAACACTTACGTTGTCAATACTCTCATTGCTGTTCTAGTTGTCTAGAATAATGCAGTAGAAATCAGAACTCCTGGCACATCTCGGATATTTCATAGTGTTTGAGAAATGTCATCCTTGTGTATTCTCATCTGTCTGAAATGTTTGAAGATGTTACATGCAGCAGTTGCAGTGTCTTCCCTGGAAATACTGAGATGGGAGCTCTTGTGCAGTGGGCAAGTTCCAGAAAGCAAAAATGACTTCAAGAAGCCTTGACTGTGTAGGGCAAGGAGGGGTAAAGAAATGCGACTCCTCTGTCAGGTCTTCAATACTCGTTGCTGGTACTTCTAACCTGGCAATTCTGAAAAGCCCTTTTTATAAAGAGAATTAGCCAAGTATAACACCAAGAAACAGTTCTCAGAAAAGGAGTATTTTAAATGCTTAGTAGTGCAATAATGCTGGCAATTTCCTTTTATTCAGTGTTACCTTGCCAACGGCTTTAGGAGAATTGCTGTGGTTTGTTTTCCAGGCACTGGTAGGTCTTTAGCATTGACAGAAAGCTGTCATTCCGGGGTGGCTGATGACACAGTAAGACACTTTGCCAGTGACTAGAAACTGATCTGGCCAGCGATCTGCATCTTAAAAATGCTGCAGCAGGGAAGAGTGGGATAGAGCACATAGAACTCAGGCCTTATCTGTGGTCTTCCCTGGGAATATTGCCAGAAATCTTAACAATAGCCTTCCCCTTAGAGTGAGATCAGAGCAGAGTGAGTCTGAAATGTCAAATTCTTGGTAACAGGTATCAGCTATAAGGGATCTTGCAGGATTTACATCTGCCTCAGTCTGGATTTAGTACTTTACAATTGGACACTGAGAAAGTTCACTCTGACTTTGCTGAATTTGAGAATTTAAATGAAGATCCCAAGTTAAAGAGTGTGGGAGTACTGGGTGAGGACATGAGTTGCTGTGTTGGTGACAGTGTCTGAGAGTGTTTTGGATGCGAGCTGAGGTGCTGGTATGATAGTAATTGGGGTTTAAAGATGCTGGAGACCCAGATTCTCTGGAAACACGTTTCCAGGTTGAGCTTGTAAAGGAACTGAAAAAGTGGAAGGATCTGCTCTGAGTCCCACACTTACTTGTCTGACAGGTTCAAGGGCCTCAAGCCGACTGTTATCCTTCTCTCCCGAGGAATTTCCGACGCTGAAAGCAGCTGGCGAGCAGGACAAGGTTGGCAAAGAAAAGGGCGCCTTAGATCCGTCGTATGGGCCAGGACCAAGCCTCCGCCCCCAGAGTAAGTCAATGCTTGTGTCTTTCTGCTTTATCCCAGCTCATAACCCCATACACTGTTTTGGGCAGTGGGATGTTAGGTCAGGGTAGTACAAGATATTCATCGTTACCTTCTTATGAGCTCACATGTGTCCAGCTGCTTAGCAAATGACCACAGATTGACTTGCAGTGCTCAGAGTTCTGTGGTCCAGGCAGCTGAGCATTGAGTGTCATCTACTACATTGTTTAATAAAAGTTGCTGAGTGATGTTGCAAAGCAGACCCTTTCCCCCGGGCCAGGGTGAAATGGGCGGGTGGTGTGATGCGGCTTCTCTTGGAGTGTTTGTGCATGATCTCATTGGCCTTAATTCTGCAGGGTGAGGGCTGGGGAGATGGGGAGCAGAGCTGGTTGGAATTCAGTCTTATTGACAAATAAGGACACCAGTGGTGCAGCAAGTACTTGGTAACGGCTGATGCTGCTGCTCTTGGGAAAATAAACACATTGGGAAATTTTCCTTGGTCCCTGGTGGTTTTCTGCATTAGGGCTTGCCCAGAATATTTGAGTTTCAAGACTTTCTGGTGGAGCGACTGTCTGCATTTACAAACGTTAATGTAACTGCCACCTCCTTTCCAGATGTCACCAGTTGGAGGGAGGGCGGTGGGAGGAACATAACCTCTGCTACATCTCTGACCGCCTCCCCTGCTGAGCTGGGCAGCAAGACCCCCAGCGCCGGAGACGGAGCCCCCTCCTCAGTGAGCACCAGCGATCCGAAGGAGCCGTCTCTCCGCCCAGCTCAGCCTGTCCGCAAAGGGGCTTCGCAGTTCATGGGCAATGTCTACCAGCCACCTACATACCATGACATGCTACCTGCTTTTGTAAGTTGCTCTTTCCCCACAGCTCTTAATGTCCTTATTGAAATGTGTGTGTGGGGGTTGAGGAAGTTGTCTGCGATACTCACTTGGTTCAGTGGCTTGCTCAGGGATCCCTTCTGATCTATTTTTAGCTTCTCCTGTTGTGTACTTGCCCTTTCAAGCTGGAATAGTGTAACGTAGCCTTGCTCAGCCCAAGGAAAAGTTGCTGCTTTCCCTTTAGAGCTGGTGAGGGTAACCATTAGCATGTGGTCTGTTAGGCAGCCAGACGTGAAATGTTTGTTTTCCCTTTGTATGGGTGCAGCTACTGTGCTCTTGTTGTAACCTAATCTGGGGAAAGCCTTCCTGTGGCAAGGAGAAAAACCAGACTCTTCTGCTTTGCCTTGTTCCAGATGTGTCCACAGCAGCCATCTGAGACCCCTGCATCACTGGACCGAGGGTCTTTCCCCCTTCCTCAGCTTCGGCTTGAGCCACGGGTACCTTTCAGACAGTACCAGATGAATGACCAGGATGGGTAAGGCTGCCATGACCATCCTGCCTGGGAGGCAGGTTCAGGGTGGTGATATGAACCTTAAGCTATGCAAGCATTTGGGCCAATCATTCAGTTGTGTGGGTGAAGCAGTAGGCAGCCATAGACAAAACCTGATTTTTACCCAAAGAAGCAGTGCTTTGCTTCAGCTACTGCAGCACCTGAAATGCTGCAGGACTGTAATCACTGTGTGTTTGAAGAGCAGTGGACAAGAGCAGTTGTGTGTGATCCTGAAGTGGAAGGGTTGCAGCTCTCACCTGTCAGCCCTAGGAAGTGGGTACCAGGTAGACAAGGGGGAAAAAAACATTGCTGGACAGGGAGAGAAGGGTGGAGGTTTTATGTAAGTGCATGGTAGAAAAGGACTGATTCACTGTTGCAAATTCAGCTCTACATTCTTTTCTTTATTGTTTCTAACCACGTTTTTGCATTTCCCTGTAGAAAAGAGAACAGGCCAAGCCTGTCCCGCCCGACACGTCCAGTTCGGCAGCAAATGGAGAGAGCACCTCGGCCCACCATCATCAATGCAGAGAACCTGAAGGGGCTGGATGAACTAGACAATGATGCAGATGATGGATGGGCAGGTAAAGTGCTTCCATTCTCCAGATTCAGGCAACAACTTAGGAGGTGAAACAAAGTAGTTACTCCTCCCCGAAGCATGAAATAGCCAGGATATATATTCTGGTGCCTCTGTTTCACTGCCACGGAAGGAAGGGAGGGCAAGCAGAGAGTGGTGTGTGTAGTTGTGAAATTGCTGTTGGTGTAAATGATGACACAATGGATCCTTCTGATCCCTTCCATCATACTGTGCTCAAGGAATTGGATCTGAAGACTCCTAAAACCTGAAAACACCAAACAACAGGAGAATAGCAGTCTGGCTACATGGGAGAATAGTTAGTCCTACCTTGGCATTAAGTATTCAGTTACCCACAGTCTCTCCTGGTGGCCATCTCCTCATTTGCAGCCCCTTTGCAGCCCCTGTTCCCAGGCTGCTTGCTGCTCCTCTTTTGGGACCAGTCTAGCTGTTGAGCAGCGTGGGCCCACACTACTTGCCTCATTTCCAGCCTGTGCATTCTCTGGTTTAGTGCCAGAGACGGCATAATTTTATCAGGACAAGGGACTGGTTTCCCTTCTCTCATATATCCTTTCTCCAATCTCACTTCCATAGGTATTCATGAAGAAGTGGATTACTCTGAGAAACTGAAGTTTAGTGAAGATGAGGAAGAGGAAGAACCTCTTGCTAAAGATGGACGACAGAAGTGGTAAGAAGGGGCTGTATTTGCACCTATGGTTGTTTCAGTAAAAGTGAACAATACCAAGATCTTCTTAAAACTTGCTGTAGATGTTGAGGCCTGATCCCCCCTGATTCATACTGTGACTTTGTTGATTCCGCTGGCTGTTGTCATGAGCGGGCTCCAAGGATGTGCACACATCTTGAAGCTGAGTGTCAGGATCCCAGGCTTTTTTCCTCCTCACAGTAGTGGTGTTACTCGTTATGCACCTTGGGGGAAGAAAAGCATATTGCTTGTTCTGGTGGTTTTTTGATCTTTTCTTTCTGCAACAGTCAGATGTCTTTGCCACTTGATAAAAGTGTAAGTGCTTTTTGAGGCAAGTAGCAAGTGTAATAGCAAAGCTGTGTATATTACAGGAACAGCTGGGATCCCAGAAGGCAGCGACAGTTGTCCCTGAGCTCTGCAGACAGTGCAGATGTCAAACACACCCTGGAGGAAGGAAAGAACTGGAGCGACTCGGTTGGCTTGTCCCGGTCAGTCCGGAAAGGGCAGGATTCACAGCAGCCTCTGAGGAAGCTGAATGGCTGGAGCTCTTCGTCTGAATACCAGGTAGCTTGAACTCCTGTGAGTGGGCTTGTGCCACTGGATATAACGCATTGCTGCCCTTAAGGGGCCAATTTGATGTTTTGTTGAAAATAGGATGCTGAGGAATTCCTCAGTTCTTTGTTTATATCTAGCTGGAGAGAAATGCATCTGCACAGCACTCCTGCTAGAGAAAAGAAGTTGAAGCTGGTCCAGGGCAGTGGGCTTGTCAGACAGGGAGAATATGGAGCTATTAAATCAGATAGCAATAACTCACCCCATCAAAAGGGGGATTTGTGTGCATGAGGATAGGAGGGAAGGAGAATCAGGAGGGCATTTTCTCCATGTGGGATGCAAAGCTGAAGGTACAGGAGAAGTTTGGAGGAATGTTTCTGTTACTGAGGAATGCTTTTCCTTTGGCAGAAACCCACAGTGGGAAATGTTCTCAGGCAGCAGTCCCTCGAGGATAAAGAAGAAAAGGTGCCACTGAGACAGAAGTTTGTGCACTCTGAGATCTCTGAGGCTGTTGAGAGAGCCAGGAGGCGGCGGGAGGAGGAGGAGCGGCGAGCCAGGGAGGAGCGTCTGGCAGCCTGTGCTGCAAAGCTGAAACAACTTGATCAGAAGTGCAAACTGGCTCAGAAGAGTGGGGAGACCCAGAAACACCCAGAGAATGAAGACGTGAGACCAGCAAGCACAGAGAAAAATGCTGTGCAAGAGAACGGTCCTGCTTTCCGCAGAGGTACAGAAGCACTGCTTGCCTCACCTCGTGAGAACTGCCCTTTTGCTGTTGTGCCAGTCTCTCACCTGAAGTGTTAGGGAGGTGCTGGGAGGGAGTGTTTGGAGGGTACCTCAGCTGCACTTGAGATCAGCTGCTTCATGTACCCTGCAGAGTATTTTGGCTTGGTGATGAGGGTGTATTTAAAAAGACTGGTTAAAACAAATGCAAACTTCTTTGGTTGCCTCTATCCATGCTCAGTCAGCTGTGCTCACAGAGACCTTGTTGGAATGGGCCTCTTGATCTTCTCATGATGGGATGATAATACTGAGAAGGTACTTCTGGGCCCCAGGTTAGAAAATCTGTTATCAGTAAGTTCTTGGAGGTTTAAGGAGTAAGAGGGGAAATAGACTGGGGTTTTTTTCTTGCCAGTGCTTAAACAGAAGGCTGATAAATCCTATTTATCACTAAAACAGGATAGACAAAGCCTTCTAGAGCTGTCAGAGCAAGTCAGAAAGATTGTGTGTGATGTGCTATGTATGACTGTAATAACATTCAGCCACATAATGCAGTTAGGACATGCCCACACCCGTGTATGTTGTGATGTGGTGGTGCGCTCACAAGCCCTGGCACGAGCAGGGATCTTCAAGGTTTATTTTCTTCTCTGCAGCAACCCCTGAGTTTCACACACAAGAGGCCTCTGTTGGCTATCTGGAAGAGGAGACGCCTGCCCCAGCAGCAGCAGCACAAAGCAGCAGTGAGGAGGAGCTCAGAGAAGCTCCCTCCCCAGCACAGGAGTTCAGCAAATACCAGAAGTCTCTTCCACCACGGTTCCAGAGGCAGCAGCAGCAGCAACAGCAGCAGGTAATAGGTGTGACACTTCCACCCCTCTTCCTTTGGACTCCCACCAAACCATTGCATTTGCTTGGTTCTGAACACCATCAGCACCAATTAACCAACTGTCTTTGGGGAGGCAGGTGATAAATGGGAGTCTTTTTCAGTAGTTGAGATCATGGGTGCATCCAGTATGATGGGTAAAAGGGCTCTTTGTGTGTTACACTGTGCACCCTGTAATGCTGGAGCTATTATGGTTAGGGCTTTCTGTGGCTGCGGAGAGGCATGGGCAGGCCAGGTTTGTCACTGGTTTGCCTGGGAGAAAAATAGCTGCTGCTGTCAGAAATGTTGACTTGTCTTACACAGCTGTCTGGGTGTCTCCTGACACTGTGAAAGCTTAAGGACGACGTGGTTTGCAGCAGAGCTCTGGTTTGCAAATGTGTGTGTGCAGAAGTTGGGGATGGTCCCCTTCCCACGTGGCTGGCTTGGTACTTGCTATAGGCCTGATTCAGTGAAGTCTTAATGCCTTTGGCTGGTAGTGAACCTGGTGAACATCTGTTCTTACTCCTTGGCACAAGATGAGAGCCACTGTTCTTCAGCACTGTTGAAGAGAGTGAGCTGAATATACAGGCCCAGGGAAAGGAAAACCTTTGGGGACCAGCTGCTTCCATTCCACTTTGCACTTGCTGTGCCCTCACCCTGTTAGATACAAGGAGCCATTTGCTTGCCAGGGGCAAACTGTGCTCAGGTTGGCAGTTGATTGGGCTGCTTAGGGATGGAATGTGAGCACAGTGAAGTGGCACACTCCCATTCTACCTCCTGCCTTGGCAGAGAGCTGGTCCTTTACATCTGCTCTCATCTTCCACCTACCCAGGTTTTTTCTGTGAGGCTCTCAAATCTTTATTTTCGTTGCACCATAAATATGTTTGGTCTTGGCTATTTCATTGAAAACTCTCTTCTGGGGCTCTGACCAGCCTGAACTGTTTTGTATCTTGCATCTTGCCTGGTCTTACAGTGCTGTATGGGCCATATGTGCTCCTCAGCTCTTCTTCCAGAGGCAGTGAGCCTCCTTAGTCAGACTAGGGGACAGAATATTCAGGCTTGAGATAATGCAAAGTTAATTGCCATTCTTCATAGAATAACCACTTGAAATGTGATATAATCAATGCTGCTGCAAACCATAATGAGGAACTCACATTTGGCTTTTGCTTGGAAGCTCAGTAATTGCTCTTTTATAGATGTTCCCCTGTGCTTGTTACTCGGCAGTTGACATTTTCATGATTCAAATGCACAGCAGCAAATGCTGCTGATGTTACTTTTTAAAAGAGATGCTTTTAAACTACAAAGAATTGAATGTCTCTGCTGCCATGCTAATAATTCCACAGGTCACTGCTACTGGAAGAACATGAAATTTTCATTTTATTTTCTCTTACCCTCTGTGGCATTAGTATGTATGAGGCAGTTTGTATTTTGGCTGGTTTGTATTGCTGCTTTGGTAGCAATGGTTCCATGAAAAGAACAAAATAAATAGTAGTGTTGCTATCAGTAATGAAATATTTTCTCCAAGGCACTAGAGCACTATATAACTCAGACATAATCTTTGCATTTATCTGAGTTTCTTGCTGTAATGATGTGTCAGGTTCAGATTTAAGGGTGTCTCTTGCTCTGCAGTAGGGGATTGTCTTTTTTGATGAACACTTACAGTATCTGACACTGCTGTAAGCTCAGTAAGAAAAGGTGATGGAAAGTTTGACAAGTAAATAGATGTATTTCATGCTAATGGGATCTCTTTACCTTTTGAAAACTTTCCGTGGTACACAAAACTCCCTTTGAATAGAGGTGGTTCTTGGACCTTTAGCAGCAGTTAAATGTCAGTTGAGGTTATGATCATGACAGTTGTCAGCCTTGCAGGAGATGGGAAACAACCTCAAAGTGTCAGCCTATCTCTGGAGGATGCAGGGGAAATACTATAAATTATTAATAGCTCTCTTAATTGAGTTTAGGTTGTTCTTATCTAATCTGTTTGGCTGACATGAGTAGCACTAATATATATGCACACTAAATAACTTAAAATTGCATTTCCTCTAAAGAGCAGCCTGTTCTGAAGTATTTGGTTCCAGTTAGGAAATTGTGTTTGACAGGAAGCTGTCCTGTATCTCGTAGAAGGATTGAGAAAGTGTAAACTCTGGGTTTGAAGCTGATCCCTTGCGTTTGGCCATGTTTCCTGGCCTATAGAGCTGTGATATTCTGGCTGCAACATATTTTGGCTGTTCTGGGTATTCAGAGAATAACAACTACTGCCACGTTCCCAGCTGGTAGAGAGTTGCCCTTTATCTGCTCTACCCTCCCATCTGATCTGTTTTTGAGACTCTAATCATGGAATGTGTTTTCCTTTGGCTGGCTGGTTTCTAAGTGAGATTCCTGGCACTGTGACCATTCATGTCAAACAGCTCATCCTCTTCCCTGCAGGAGCAGCTGTACAAGATGCAGCACTGGCAGCAACAGCAAGTCTATCCTCCCCCATCCCATTCCCATCCCCAGCGGACCTTCTACCCGCCACACCCCCAGATGCTTGGCTTTGATCCTCGCTGGATGATGATGCCCTCTTACATGGACCCTCGCATGGCCCAGAGTCGCACCCCCGTGGATTTCTACCCTTCAGCCCTTCACCCTTCAGGTAAGATGCTTTCAGTGTTTTCCTTTATCATGGCTGTTGAGCTGATCCACATCTCAAAGGCCCTCACCTCTGTCCAGGCTTTGCATCCTGGCTGGCTGTGATTGACCTTCTCTAGGGATGAGAAAATGTTGGTTACAGGGAGAGCTGGTTAAGGGATGGAGGAGGTTGGGAGGGAGGACACCTGCCTGCCCATCCCCTGCACTGCAGTGGGAGATCTTCCCTAACAGCTTTGGAGCCTTAGAGGTGTAAAAGCAGATCTTGCCCCTTAGAGGGGAAGGATCAGGTTGGGAGTTACTGTGATCATGTCCAACCCTAACTATTCTATGATTCTATGAAATCTTAATAGACCCTCTACAAGAATTGGGATTCTGTAGTTCCTGAGCTGTGTGCTGTGTGCTCCTGGCACCTTCCTTTGTTGTTACTGATCTTGATGTGTGAATATAAACACCAGGATGTATAAGCAATTCCCTTGAGTTTGTTGTTTGTTTCCATACACCTGCTTGCTTCCAAGCCAGTGATGGTGTGTAGTGTTCTGTGCAGGCTGGGCTCTGAAAGCTGTGTCACCTTCTTTATCACTGCAGGTGTATTTCCCAGCTTTGTATTTCCCAAGCACAGTCTTCCCTCTGTCAGAGAGGTTTCCATGTCTGCAGCCACCTGCTGTCCTGGAAGGAAGGAGGGTCAGGCTAGCTGTGGATTGTTAATTCTTCTTGGCTTTGAGATCCTAGTGTTAATGGTGTGAACTCTGTCTTGACCAGGAATTATGAAGCCCATGATTCAGCAGGACTCCATCGGTGGGAGCAGCTGTCGGTCTGAAGATCAGAACTGCCAGGCAGGGCAGGCAGAAAGGAAAAGTGCTCCCTTGGACCCTGTGCCAGTGTGGGGCCAGGAGAGCTACACATCCCTGCAGAGCAAAGGGTACTCCCTGTCACATCAAAAGCAGGCTGACAGCATCACTGTGGAGGGGCTGCATGCCAGGTGAGTGCAGGACTCGCTTGTCCTCATGCATACTGTAGTGGAAGGGGATGCCATAAGTCATCTTCTACTGAAAGGGAGGTGTAGAGTTGACCCAAAAGATATCTCTGAATAGACCAAGCTACTCATCTGGTAGCACCCTTACACTGTTGAGTGTGTTATGTCATGGAGGTGCTTTCAGACTGAGCTGTTCAGAGGTTTTCTGTCTGATGCCAGTCTAGGCTGACCAGCCTGGGAGCCTGTTCGGTAGGAAAAAGGCTTTTGTCACCTTCATGGGTAGGTACAGAAAACTGAGTTAAAAATTCTGATACTTTCTAGTTTGTCTCCTGATTCTTTGAGACTTTCTGTAAGCAATTCCTTGTTTTCAGATCTCCACATATGTTGGAGGTTGAATTTCCCTTTATTTCTTATGTTTGTTGCCCATGATAGGAACTGCTTTCTTTATCATCCATTGATTAGACAAACCAGGCAGTACATCCTGGGGCCGCAGCACATCTGCCCAGCATTCAGGTGTTTATAGGCTTATTGCCTCGTGATTTAGAACAAACATCAACTGATTTATTTGTTTCCACCTCTTGTGCCCAGCCTGGGCCCTTGGAGACATGCTGTGCTTTGCATTAGCTGACTTGGTTTTGTTTCCTGCTTGTTTCCTTCTCAGGAATGACAGTTACTCTGCTGCTCCTGGAAGGCCGGAGAGTCTGAGCACCCAGCGAGATCTCTTTGAAGACAGAGGGGAGGAGTACTTGAATGCTTTTGACAAGAAGGCCCAAGCAGACTTTGACAGCTGTCTGCCTTCTCAGAGGATAGGCCAAGATCTCTTGTTTCAGCATCAGGAGACCGTGCAGGAAACCTGTCCTGCTGGGAACCGCCATGCGAACTTGAGGTGTTCGCCCCTAGAGCCTGACTTCATCCAAGCAGAGAAGAAGCCTGAGTATAATGGCTGGGATGTCAACCACCATCAGAAACCTGCAGAGACTGCAGCAGAAGCTGCCGAAGAAGTGCCCAGGGATGAGCAGTCATTCAGTGCTGACCCATGGAAGAAGGAAGGAGCCAATACCAAACAGCCCACAGAAGAGACAACAGAGTGGGCTCCTGAGAACCGCAACACCGGTGGTCAGCACCAGGAGCAAATGGGGAGGACGCGGCGATCTGGCCCGATTAAAAAGCCGGTCCTGAAAGCCCTCAAGGTGGAAGAGAAGGAGAAGGAGATGGAGAAGGTTAAGCTTGAAGGAGAGGACACCTCACGCCCACTGAAGGAGAAGGCGGCTGTTCAGAAAGTAGAAAACGAGTCAGATGATTCTGCAGCCTTACTGAACTCCACACGTTACCTGCTGGATGAAAAAGCTTCTTCCCAAGCCAGCCTTGCCCGGGAGGCTGAGAAATCCCAAGAGGAAGAGGAGGAAGAAGAGGAGGAAGAGAAGCCAGAAAGAGCCTGGGAGAACAAACTATCCAGAGAATCCGGTGATCTCCCTCCCACCAAAAGAAACAACTGGATCTTCATTGATGAGGAGCAAGCCTTTGGTGGGAGAGGTCAAGGGCGTGGACGAGGGAGAGGCTTCCGAGAGTTCACTTTCAGAGGCCGAGGCACTGTCGTGGGCAGCCGGGGGGTCTATAACAACCAGCGGAGCAGCCGAGGGCGAGGGCTGCGGGAGTTCAACCAGGCAGAGGACTTCCCCAGGGGCAAGCCAAGGCGCCGCATTGCGAGCGAGACGCACAGCGAGGGCTCAGAGTACGAGGAGCTCCCCAAGCGTCGCCGGCAAAGGGGCTCAGAAAACAGCAATGAAGGCTCCGTGCTGGACCGGGAGGACAGTGATTTGAAAAAGGGAGACTTCAAAGAGTCTTGGAGGTCCAACAAAATCTATTCAGATGATCACAATAGTCTGGATCCTAAGATGAGGGCGCCGAGAGCTTTTGGGAGATCATTGCCGCCAAGACTGAGCAACTCTGGCTATGGGAGAAGGGGCTTCATGGGGAAGGAGCCCACCCAGTGGCAAGGCAGGAGTGGAGGAGCAGGGTGGCAGGAGTACAGCCACACGTCTCCATCGGATGCTTTTGGGAGCAGGCAGCAGGCTGACAGGGACTACATTCAGGATTCTTACAAACACGTGGATTCCTTCTCCAGCCGGGTTTTTGATGAGAGTCATCTGGATGACAAAAGGCACTTTTTCCAAGAGGATTACTCAGCAGATCAGGAGAACATAGAGAACAGGCCGTTCAGGAGGCGGCGGCCCCCCCGCCAAGACAAGCCCCCGCGATTCAGGCGCCTCAGGCAAGAGAGGGAATCAGTTGGCCAGTGGAACCCTGAGGAGGGAGGCCCCAACCTGCTGCCCAGCCAGTGGCCTGGAAGACCCAAGCTGACCACTGCAGAGAAGAGCAGCATTTCGGGCAGACGCTCTCCTGAGCTGTCCTACCAGAACTCATCAGACCACGCCAATGAGGAATGGGAGACAGCATCTGAAAGCAGCGACTTCAGCGAGCGGCGGGAGAGGCGAGATGGAGTTTCAGAGAGCGAAGCCCAGCTGGAGGGGGGCCTCGGGAGTGGGAGCTTGGGAGAGAAGAGGGAGCTGGCAAAGAGGAGCTTCTCAAGCCAGAGGCCACTTGTGGACAGGCAGAGCCGCAAGGCTGAGCCAGCAGGGTTTGCAGAGCAGTCCGTCAGGAGTGGTGTTGGAGCAGCTTCCAGATATGAGAGCCAGCAGAGCGGGACGCTGATAAAAAGCAAAAGGTGAGGTTGCATTCTGATGTGCAGAGATCTGCCACCTCATATGAAGGTATTGGAGGGGTGGAGAAGGACTGGTCTGTGGCGAGGAGCTGTGTTGCTTTTCATCTAATGCAGGTGACTTCCACCAGTGTTAATCCAACTATATGACATGCAAAGCATTCATCGTTTGCTCTACAACTGATCAATGCCTTTGCTTCCATGCTGAGAATCATAGAATAGTCAGGGTTGGAAAGCACCTTAAGATCATCTAGTTCCACCCTCCCTGCAGTGGGCAGGGACAAATCCAGGTTTATGGAAGTTGTTAAAACACTGTGGTCATGTCATGTGCTGCTGCTCTTCACCTTAGTTTTGGACCAAGGCAGCTCTCCACTGTCTGGGCTGCCTCTCACTAGATGGCAAATAATGAAGGAAATCCTGGTCCTTAACTCCAGTCCTGCTGTGTCCTTTCTCTCCTATCATGGATCCCCAGTGGAGTGTAGCAGGGGACAGAAGTGAGGGCTGGGTTTTCCTGGGACAGGTTACTCTTTTGTGAGTTGAACGCTTGGGAATGATGTGTTAGATGGTGGTCAAACGGACACGAAAAACGTGGGAGAGGTAAAATGGGAAAATTATGGGGTTTTTCCCCTTCAATGTCATCAACCTTTCCCCATCTCCCTTTCCCACGTGTCATCCTTACCAAGAAAGGTGTGTTAACTGCAAAGGGGAGCTGTTAGAGCAGTGTCATAGGAGGGTAGGAGACACTGTACAGAAGCACAGGGCCCTTCTCCTAGAGACAAGTGAGGGTATTAGCTTTGTTGCAGGGGGCAGCCTGTTGATTGTCTCATGAGTGCATGTGTTGTTCTGCTTCCATCACACATCTCCAGTAACATCGTTGTAATGGGCTGTGTGCTCAGAATTTAACATCTGCTTCAGTTGGGCAAAGGCTGGGGAAGGATGTGTTTAGAAAACTGGTAAAGAAAATACAGCCCGTGTGTCCTCTTCTTGGTACTTCTACTTATCTTCTAGGGACAAATCTAATTCCTTTCCCTTCTTTCCTTCTAGGTCTCCAGAAGAAGGAGGGAGCCTTGGTAACACCAGTGGTGGGAGCAGCCACTCCATTTACAGCTTGGATAGGGCCTCCCATGCCAACTCAGAGTGTGCTGAGGGGCCAGGTAAAAAGCCAGAGAAGGAGTCCAAATCCACTGCGCAAAGAGCAAGTGAGAAGGGGGAGGCCTTGTCACAGTTTGAACTGAGTTATGGAAGTGAGTGTCTCAATTGATTTGTTTCTTTAAAGGGATAACACATTATGGCTGACTTCAAGACAGACTCACTTAATCCAGTGTAATTTTAAATATTGGGTTAGATTTTTTTTTCCCATTTATTTACACTAACAAGAAAGTTCTAGTGTATCTAAACAGGGAAAACATGGAAGACAAAGATGGTTTAAAACCTAAACTTTTCAGCCAGATCTGACAGTTTCTTTAATGTTTATTCTATAAAAAGTCTGGGTTTAGGGAGAACATTTCTGTATTTCTAGACAAGATGTTAAATTTCAAGCCCAAAGTACCTTACGTAGTGCGAAGGAACTGGAAAGAGCATCCAGAGTGGGGAATTTGAGTCTGAGCTCTGCAGTGCTGCTGGCTGAACTTGCTTACCTGCAGCGTGGATTCTATTTGAAATTCACTCATTATTGCAGTTACAAAGTTTTATGTGCATATACAGATGCACTGTTTTTTCCTTGTATGTGCTTTGTTCAGGTACCATCATTGATAATCGGGTGTCAAACACAGCAGAGGAGAATGAAGTAGGTTCTATGGCAGGTGAAGGCTTCATTGAGGTTCTTACTAAGAAGCAGCGTCGCTTGCTGGAAGAAGAGCGAAGGAAGAAGGAACAGGCTGCTCAGGTGAGGAGTGTGGGGCAGAATAAGCTTAACCTGACACGTTTGGACTGCAGTGAGAGGAACAAGGCCCTCTCAAAGTGTTTTGCTTTGTATCCCATTTCCCTGCCTCCTCTCCCCCAAAAAATCTCGTGCTGCTGAAGGCAGCTTTTTTCACTGTCATGTTATACTGGGAGAACCTCCCAGTAGCCACAGGGCCCATTTAAAAAACAAGGGGTATGCATGTCAGAATTACTTTGTATAGTTCTGTTAAATGAGTTAGGAGCTTTTCACATTGCAGCATTTAGAAATGCATGGTTTGAACTTGCCAGGAGCAAGCTGTGTTAGCTCAGTGCAGCAACAGGTCTTGCAGGCTGTGCCTTTGCTGTTTCAGGCACCAGCTAAGGCCCGTGTCCTTCAGTCTCGCATTCCTCCTCGGTTTGCTAAGAAGCAAAACAGCTTGTGCTTGGAGCAAGGTGATGTAACGGTGTCTGGAAACAGCCTGGGCACAGAGATCTGGGAGAGCAACAGCCCAGGTAAGTTTAGGAATTTGAGTGCTTCTGAAGTGTTCAAAAAGCTGAGTAATCCTTTGGTGTGTACAGGAAAGACAGGGTGTCTGTGCTTGAGAGGAGACAACCTTCTCTTGTCTGATGCTGGAAGTGGGAGGGGAGCTAACAGACATCTAGAGTAGCATCTGTTCCTACTGTGCTGTTCAGCCATCCACCTCCTGTTGTTGACCATGTCAGTCTCCTAATCTACTTCTTGAGTCATCGTGTAACATGAAGATCCTATTATATAGCATTTTCTAGCCTGTTGGGCTGGATCTGCTTCTCCCATTTTCTTAGTTTGTCTTCCTCTATTTTCCCATCTCTTAACACTGAACAGCTCATGCCTCCCTTGTTTCTGTCTCTGCCCTTTCTTCCCGTAGTGTTTTCATGTTCCCTAAGAAATCTTTCTGCTCTCCATACCCTGTGATCTGTGTGCTCCATCACGTCTCAGCCGATCACGCAGCACTGGCTTTCTGAGGTGGTGAAAGTAGCTAGAAATAGAACGTTCATAGTGTTAGCGTGCTCAGTGTACAAGGTGTGCTCATAGTTGTGTTATGAGCAGCTGAACCCTGCCCTCTGTTCTCTTCCAGCTCTTTCTGTTCAGTCTCCTGGCAGTGATTCCTGGAGCAAGCCTGTAAATACCTTTAATGGTACTGAATCTAGCACCACTGAGGTAAGTGGCACCTGATGTGCCATTCAGGTATTTTGTGTGTAAAATTAACGTAGGTGGCTTATGCTTCTTGCTGCTCCATCTGTGCTTAGCAACTCTCAGCTCTGCTTTTGCCATTTTAAACTGTCCCTTTGCAGTTCTAATTTGAGCTTCATGCTGCTCAAATCTTGACACAGAGGTGTTATGTGCGGGTGTAAATCTAGAGTAACCATCTGGTAAAGCTTTTCCAAGGTTATGCTCGTAACTGGGCGCAGAGTGTGGTCGAGGATGGTGGAGCCCATAGGTCATGTCTGTGTGCCTCTGGCTGTTACCAGTGTGTAGCTGTAGCCTTAATGTAGGGAGGGTGGAGGAGTTCCTGAAGGCTTCACCTCTGGAGACCAGAGTTCAAATCTGGTTTGGGTCACAAGAGAAATGAGTTTGGCAATCTCAGCCTAGTTGCTTTGTGGGACACTTCTTCCTTTTCTAAAGCCACAGTCCATTTGGTGCATTGGTTTACCCTGTCTCAGGGTTGCGTAGAGCTGAAGCAGCAGCCAAGAGATGCTGCAGGTCAGGCCCAACTCCTTTGCAGTTAACCAAGAATGTGATTTGAAAAGGGGACACGGTCTTGCTGTTTTCTGGGATGTTTTTTTTTTCCCTCCTTTGTGGAGTTGGGTTGGAGTCCAGGGCTTTAACACATTTCGTGCTTTGCATAGCAGGGTTTTAAAGGCAGCCAGGGGGATAGTGGCATTGACTTGAGCGCGGAGTCTCGGGAATCCTCCGCTACCTCCTCCCAGCGCAGTTCTCCGTATGGCACCCTCAAACCGGAGGAGATGAATGGGGCTGGCCTGGTGGACCCAAAGCCTGACTGCCAGAAGGAGCAAGTGCAGAAGCAATCTGATAAAAAGGTAATCTGGATTTGCAGCCAAGCCAGAGCTCATAGTGAGAGACCTTGTGAAGGTTGTGTTGTTCTTGATAGCATTTTTAAGGCTCGAGATTGGGTTATTCAGTCTTTGTGTCTCAGCCTCTCTGCTTTCCTGTTAAGGATTCAGATCAAGGCTCAGGACAGAACAAGGAACACAAGCCTGGACCAATCGGCAACGAACGCTCCCTGAAAAACAGAAAGGGTTCGGAGGGAACGGAACGGCTGGAAGGGAATATTCCCCCTGTTAACGGGGTGGAAATTCACGTGGATTCTGTACTTCCTGTGCCACCCATTGAATTTGGAGTAAATCCTAAAGTGAGGATTGAATTTAATTTTATCTTCTTGGTGATTTGAGCTTGTTGAGACATGGAAGGTGGTTTGAGGCAGAAGGATGATTTAGAGGAAGCTTCCAGCTGTAGATTTGCCTTAGATTTCATTGTTGACACAAACCAGGTACTCAAGATGTCAAACATGTAATATCCTCTTGGAAATACTGTCCCAAAGACCAGCTGGGGTGGTAACAGAGGTGAGGGACAAAATTATGGCCATCTAAGCCTTTGTGTGCCTCTGGGGGTTGCCTGCTGCTGAGAGCTGAAGTGTTGTCCTGTTCTTTTCCAGCAAGGCTTACTGGAGGACAGTCTTTAGTTTCTAGTGTCATGATTCAAGCTAGAGCCATTAACCGTGAGAAGCAGATAAGTGGCCTTTGGACCTGGATTTGAATTTTGTGTGTTTTGCTGTTTCAGGATTCTGACTTCAGCTTGCCACCTGGTTCTGCCTCTGGCACTGCAGCTAACCCTGTCACCAAATTGCAGGATGCCTTGGCCAGTAATGTAAGTATTTCTTTTGCATTGATTCATTGGAGATACTCCTTAGTTAAACCGCTCGCCAAAGAGAGCAAGCGTATTTCTTTGCACTTGACTTCCCACTTAATGCTTAGGCAGCACACGTGACTAAAATCCATAATGGAAATCTGTGCCCTCAAGGTACCTTGGTAAAATGAATATTGCTCACTCAAAAGGGGTATAGGGAGCAACTCCATTATCACTGTGACCTGTGTAAAGCAAGAGATATCTCTGCGGTCACCAGCTTCCTCCCCTGAGACGCAACAGAGTGTTGGTAATGGAAATGATACAGATAGTGGTGTTTTTAGGCCCAGACTGCCAGCTTCCTCAGAAAGTCTCATCTGCCACAGCAAGGTGGAGAAGTGTAACTCTAGTCTGGCCCTTTTGGAGGTTTCCCAGCTTATTCCAGACATCTGGGTATTTCATTATTATATATGTAAGAGTGAGCACACTGAAAGCCCAGCTTGTAGCTCAGCTGTGGACAGCAGTATGAGACACTCACAGAGCTTCTTCAGAAATGTCTTCATGCTTGTAGTCTCTTTGATTTTGAAGGTTTGTCTTAAAAGTTGTTTACTTTTCAGAAGTGCTCTTTCAGCAACAGGTTTTGTCCAAAATTTAGGTAGATTCCAAATATGGGAGAGCTGAAGAAGCTCTTCTGCAAATTGAAGTTACTGAGTCAAATTGATGTTTAAGTGGAAGCTGATGTAACTCAACATAGAGGGTGTCATTGCACATAACCAAAAGCTTCATTTGTTCCAGCAGCAAAATGGATCACAGTTGAATGTGGTACTTAACTCCTGCAGTACCACTGAGGGTTGAATCCTTTAAGGTGTAGTTACTAGGACTGCCAGCTGAGTTTCTCCCAACCTTGGTAGCTCAAGGCATTGGGGTAGATACAAGGAAGAAGCTTTTTACAGTGAGGGTGGTGAGGCACTGGAACAGGTTGCCCAGAGAAGTGGTAAATGCTCCATTCCTGGCAGTGTTCAAGGCCAGGTTGGACAGACTCTTGGGTGACATGGTCTTAGTGTGTCCATGGCAGGGGGGTTGGAACTAGATGATCTTAAGGTCTGTTTCAACCCTAACTATTCTATGATTCTATGATGTGAGAGTTACAAAGTGCTCACCATTGACCCATCTCCCCTCAGGCAGGGTTAACGCAGTCCATTCCCATTCTGCGAAGAGATCATCACCTCCAGCGGTGCATTGGCCTCAACCCAATGTCCTTCCCCACTGCAGACCTTACTCTTAAGGTAAGCAAGCTGGCATGTGTGTTTGTCCTGGGTGTGGATACCATGTTTCTATGGCCAGAGTATGTAGGATGGAGAGATCTTTCCCAGAGTGTTTTATTAGGTACTGCTAAATCTTTAATTGGCTCCTGTAAGAGCGTATATATGCTATTCAGCATGGGTGCAAGGGTATGTGTTTCAACAGTCCTGGATGCTGAAGTCCTTGCCACTTGTAGAAAAGTGCAACAGCTTTCCTGCTGTTCAGTAGCTGGGTAAGATCAGGGATCTCTCAGTCAGGGATCTGAGGTGCCTGATGGTTTAAAGAAGTGGGGAAAAAACCCCAAAACCCAAACAAACAAAACCACCCTATCCCCAAAAAACCCAAACATACAAAGACCATCAACAAAAAAACCCCGAAGTAGACAAGAAACACCACTCTAAACCCAAAAAGCTCAGCAAATACCAAGGGGGGTTGAGTGTTTGTGAAGGATGCTTGCCCATTGGAAATTGGTATGAAGCACCATGACCTGCCAGCTTTCCACTATGACTACACTGAATTTGAACTAAGAGGTCATAGATGAGCAACTCTAGGCTTCAGTATTGTCCTCCCCATTTGAACTGTCTGTAGTTATTGTCCTTCGTTTCCGTAGATGGAGTCTGCTCGTAAAGCTTGGGAAAACTCTCCTAGTTTACCAGAACAGAACTCCCCGGGAGGCGCAGGCTCAGGCATCCAGCCTCCTTCCAGTGTTGGAGCCTCCAACGGTGTCAGCTACAGCTCTTTTGGTGGAGTTTCCATGCCTCCTATGCCTGTGGCATCTGTAGCACCTTCTGCATCTATTCCAGGTACCTGCAAACTGTGGCAGCAGTATTTGCATTGTCTGGTTGGTATCTAGGAATCATCTGATTCTAGTAGATGAGAGCATGGTGAGAAGAGCTTACATGTGAAGTTAACTGCCTGGCTGGTGTTGAACAGATTCTTAACAATAATTCAGTCAAGAGAGAGAGGGATAGTCTTCCCACTTTAAAGAAAGTCACTTGAGTGTGACTGGTATAAACTTAGCACAAGGATGACATTCCCTGTGTAGCAGCAAGTCTGATATCTCAAGGACTTGCTTACCCTTCACTGTGTGCTCAATAGAACAGGAGGGAAGTGAAGAAACTCATGGCTGGGAGACTTCAGCAGTCCCAGTATCAACCATTCCTCTGCTTATTTTGCTCTTTAAGGCACAGGTTCTGAGCACCTTCTGCTCTTTATACGTAATAACAAAAACTTGCTTGTAGCTTGCAGATCTCTGGGAGGCGGGAAGGTGTTGCTGTCTGAGTTAAAGGCAAAGTTTAGGCTCAGTTGTGTTAGATACTGTGTAATTAGGGATATCATCTGGAAAAAGGAGATGTACTTGGTTTCTCTGACTCCTGGGTCCCAAACGCTCTCTCATGCATGCACTAACCTTTTCATTCCTCTATTCAAGCATAGAGGGGAATATGTTGGACAGAAGGGATAGCAAGTGGACCACTGTAGTGAGTCTGTTACTAGCTTCCACTTGGAAAACACATTGTTCCAGGTCAGGCGATTTCCTTTCCCACCTACCCTAATTTGCTTGTAAATCCCATGGTTCAGATCCACACATAACCACTGGTGCCACGTTTGGGGTGAATATGGCTTTTAGATCTCTTGTGTTAAGGTCTCAACACCGTATTTGCTTTCTGTCCCTTGTAGCTGCAAAGATGAGTTGATTGCAGAGCAGGTTTCCGGCATTTAGGAGGAGTTTGAAGTACAGTTCACCAGTTCCTGAACTGTTAACTCTTTCTGACTTTTGTGGAGGTGGGAAACCTGGGTTTACATTTAGCCTCTTACAGAAAGGTATGATTAATTCTCAGCAAGCCAACTATTGTAAGCAGGCTGCTGGCTTTGGTATGTGGATTTATGAGCTTTACAGGCTCTTCCGAATGGGCACTATGTTTGTGATGACTTGCTGAGCTGGTTGCTGGGGAGTCGGAAATAATCGACCTGCAAGTCTCTGCAGTGCACTGTGTGTATCTCTGCTGTACCTTGAATTTACACCCAGCCCTCTCATGTTTAGGTAACCATATTCCACCCCTGTATCTGGATGGCCATGTGTTTGCAAGTCAGCCCCGCCTGGTCCCTCAGACGATACCTCAGCAGCAAAGCTACCAACAGGTAAGGCAGAAATAATAGCCAAGGTTTCTCAAGGAGTCTTCAGGGTGGCATTTAAGAAACTAGGTGTCATTTATCTCTGATAGCCCAAAGGAGCTTAGATGTGGCTCCCTTTAGATTCCTTGGATGCTGCTTCCCAGTGGGAAGGTTCCCTCCCTTAATGACATTGAAGGGAGGGAATTGAGGGGTTTTCCCCTTTTATGCCAGTGCCTCTTTGTTGGGTTTAACTGAAGCAGATGCTGATGCACCTGTGTGAAGTAAAGTGACTTGAAGTATATATCACAGCCAGTCAATACTGATGAGCAATTTCACTAGCCTTAGTAAATGAGAACTGGGATTGTCAGTGCCTGTTCTGTGTGTGAAGCACGTTGGTCCTCTTACGTGTCCCTCAAATGCCTCTTGCAGGCATCAGTTTTCCCTCTTGGGTGCTCCTGCCAGTGTGCTGCTGTTCTGTGGGATGATGCAGGGGCTGGGTAAAGGTGCAATGTAGGTAATTGTGATGGCAGATTGATTCATGGAGGAAACTGATGGATTTTTAACAGCCTGGGAGAGTTTCTAGCTCCCTTTGCACCTCTCAATCATCTTAATTTCTCCTGCAGGCTGCTGCTGCTCAACAGATTCCCATTTCCCTCCACACATCCTTACAGGCCCAAGCTCAGCTTGGACTGAGGGGTGGTCTGCCTGTTTCCCAGTCCCAGGAGATGTACAGTTCCATTCAGCCCTTCAGGTGACTGCTTCCAGATTTTTAATTCCTTGTGGCTTGATCTCTTCTGTTCCTGATGATGTACATTGATCAGATAATCTGCACTCATCTTCTCTTCCCCCTTTGTTGATGTGCTCCTAGTAACATTGCCAGGGTGGAGAGCAAGAGTATCAGGGCACATGTTGCTTTGTAGGACAATGGCAAAGACCATCCTTGGAAAGTTACTCGGTTGTACTGTCTACCCTCTTAAAGCAGGAGGCAAATCCTGGGAAAGATGCAGAAAGAGGAGATTTGTGGGCTAGCAAGCAGGCTTACTTTGTGAGGAACACAGAGCTTACAGTTTGCTGTATTTGGTTTACAAGACAGAGTTTAATCAGAGCTGAGTACCAGGATAGTGAAATTAAATTGCTCTTTATTAGGTACAGACTGACAAGAACAGAATAAATGCCTGCACTTTGGAGAAAAAATTGCTAGAGATGCATGAATCTCTAACTTCTGATTCTTTTCTGCTTTGCAAAACTGCTGCAGACTTCCAGTAACCTGAATCCTCCCTTAACTACTAACCCAGAGCTTATTGTGCAGGATATCGAAACATAAACTTTGTCATTCTGATGAATATTTCTGCAACAAGAGGACATGGTTGTAAGGGCTTAAAAGTGGAAGTGAAAAATTAAGAACACCTTGTAACTAAAATGGAAAGTGGCATGACAGCTTATTTCTAGACTGTCAGCTTAGAATCTGAGAACAGGCCAGATATGGTTTGGCAGGGGGGGTGTGTGTACGGTCTCCAAAGGTTTTCTATGTAATGACTTGAGCCTGTTTTTCTTCTCCAGGTCTCAGGTGTATATGCACCCCAGTCTGTCTCAGCCCAGCACCATGGTCCTGACAGGAGGCACAGCTCTGAAGCCTCCCTATTCCGCCTTCCCAGGCATGCAGCCCTTAGAGGTGGTGAAAACCCAGTCTGGGTCCCCCTACCAGCCCATGAATGGAAGCCAGACACTGGTTTATGAAGGCCAGATAAACCAGGCGGCTGGCATGGGAGCCTCCCAGATGATGGACTCTCAGCTTACGCAGGTTAGGAGCAGAGCTCACGAGCCACTCCCCTTGTACAGGCTTTTTCACAGCCACTTGTTTCTGAGGCTGGGTTGAACCTACTATTTGTGCTGAGTTATGTGTTTGTGTGAACTAAGCTCTTTGTAAAGAGGCACAAGGTTTCCCCGAGAGACTTTGTTCTGTGAGCCATTGTTTCAAACATGCAGCACCTTATTTAATGAGATGCTTGCTAATTGTCTGTCCCTGCTGAGATGTCATTTTCAACTCTGAAGTCCTCGCCCTCAATATAGACATTTAATGCAGATCAAACCTTGCAGTGCTTCATGCATAGGAAGCTATAAAGCAGTGGTTGTACTAAAAGTACCTCCTTCTGAGAGCCAAATCCCAATTGCCTCCAGATTTAACTCTGCTTCCAGGGTAACTAAAACCTTTTATTAAATGCTCATCTATCTTCTCAATTCATTTCTTATCCAGGTCTTATTTACAACTTCTGCTGATCTGTTTGGCAGCATCTTAACAAGAATTTCACTGTGTGAGAAAGCTTTTGTAAAGCGTGGTTCAGATAAAGACATTGAATCCTCCTGTGACCATAGCTGTACTTGTGGACACATGTTTGATTCTCTGGAGAAGTTTGATACTTTTATTAAACTCATTTATTTTGTGCAACGTGTTAAGGTTTATTTGTTTTGTTTAAAGAGGGATTTTTATGTTGTAACTGACATAGAGTTAATGCTGAAAGGAACTTAGCTGAGGAAAATGCAGAGAATACTGCAAACTAAATAGCTGAAGAAATGCTTTATCCATCATAAGCTAGCAGCTTGGTCTCTTGCCGGTCTTAGGTTATTTATTAGTTTGATTATTTATTTATTCCAGTGTTGTCACAGAACCTCCCACATCCAGCATTTGTGAGGACTACCAGGTGAATAAGAGGGAACAGGAGGCTCTTGAGTCCTGAGCTGCATTTTTTTTTTTACATTACTCTTTATAATTACCATCACCAGTTTGAAGCTCAGTGCAGAACATAGAGCTGAGGTCACTGTCACTTTCTCTAGAGGTTCAGTCCTCAAAATGCTTTGGCATGAAAGTGTAGCAGACTTCCTGATCTGGACATCAGAGCTGCACACAGAACACCTGACGCTGAACTGTGTGATGCTGCCATCATATCAAGAGAAAATAACCCCATGCAGCGACCATGAGGAAGACTGAAAAACTGGGAGAAGGCTCTAGGCAAGGAGGAAGGCCCTGTGTCTGAGTGCAGTTCTGTTAAATCGATGCTGTGTTAAAAGCCCAGCTGATAGGGTGTTGGCAGCACTGCCAGAACATGCATTTCAGTGTGGAAGTCCCCGTGTTACATTGATTTGCAGTTACTCTGTGCCAGACTGCACTGTTTGTGAGCTTCCTTTTAGCCATGCTGTGTGTACAGGGTGTTAGGAGACAGAGTGTCAAACACCAGCCTGTTAACACCATGAAGTTAACTACATGTCCTTATCACTCAGCTAACGATGCCTGTGCCTGGCTCTCAGCTTCCTCTGCCCCGCTATGGCTCTGGCCAGCAGCCCCTGATTCTACCACAGTCCATCCAGCTTCCTCAGGGGCAAAACCTGCCTGTAGGAGCTCCCCGAAGAATCCTCCCTCCTGGATCCCAGCCTTCTGTTCTTGCTACCAGCAGGGAGGTAAGGATTAACTCCTGCGTGCTCATCTTGGCATTCATTAACCCTTCCTGCATTGAAGTCTCGCTCCTTGATCTTGTTTGTTAAAGGGGAGACTGGCTTGTTTGGGATCCTTAAGTATCAAAGCCAAGGATTGGTGATCAAACGAAGGAACCCTTTTCCCCTCATCTCCATAGCACAGGCCAGCAGTTTGTCAGGTTTTGCTGCTGGTCATCATTCTATTTCCAGGGAGCCACATCTTGCTTTGATCCAGTTTGGAGTCTCCAGTTTTATTACATGTTTACACAGGTTTCCCCAGAGTGCTTGAGGGGTGGTGAGCTCCAGACACAGTTGGAATACTGCCCAGATATTTCACACTCTTGTGAAGCTTGTCCATTTAAGTAGGTATATTAATGTCATGTCTGGTTTGATGGATTCATATCATAAGTTTGTCGATTATAGGGGAGAGAGAGCACAGCAGTTAAATTCCAGGTCCTTTGTTTGCTTGTGCTGCTGGCTTGTTGCTTTAATACAGGCAGATTATTTCACTTACAAGCCTCACTTCACCTGAAAAATATTTCTTCTTTTAATGGGCACAGTGGGTAGAAGGGCAAAGATTTGGCTTAAGTGTTTATATGACGTAGTAAGTGATTTGTGGATGCAAAGATGATACTCTCACTCGTTTTCCTTTGTAGTCCTCCCACATGGAAATGAAAGGGTTTCATTTCTCTGATGGTAAACAGAGTATGTCCTCTGGAGGGTCTGTACCATCACCACATACGTACAGGTAACATGTTTATGGAACTTAAACTCACTAGTCAGAATGGGGAAGTAGTGATCCCCATTCACAGCAACATGGTGCATGCATCATCCGTGTACAGGATACACTTTGCTTTTCACTTGTTGAATGTGCTCACTGTAGTCCAAATACTTGTATCAAAATGCATGACCATGGCTTTTGGTTTTGGGTGTGGGCCAGCGTGTGTCTGACTTGGCCTTTTGTGCTTGTGGGACATGCATGAAGTTACTTGTTTACTGACTCTTAAAGACAACTTAGAACTGGTGTGTGCTTTTGTGTGCTCCTTGTTAAGGTGGAAAATTTGAGGGTCGTTGAATAGACACTTTAATTTCCAGCATGGTGCTCTTAAGATGAGTGGTGCTCATGTCTAGACATACCAAACCTTCACGTCATTGAGCCTTTCAGGATGTGCAGTTGCTTTACTTATTTCTCCTCACCAATTCATGTGTTGTCTTTTGGGCTGGGGAGCTCGCTGATGCGCACAGCACAGACACATGCCCTGTCTATTGCTGCTTTCTGCTGTCTGTTTTTTCTTTCACACATGAATAAGATTCTCATTCCATTGTAGAATTTACTCCATGAATATTGTCGACTCTTCGATTTCCAGGCCTAGCTCTGCCAGCCCAAGCGGGAAGCCGTCTGGACCAGCAGTTAGTATGGGCTCTGTGCAAGGACACTATGTACAGCAGGTAGTGTACATCAGTACTTTGACCCAACAGTGTCTGTTCTTACACGCTGTCATGCTTGTGTCTTGGGCTTTTAAGAGTGGCAGAAAGGCTGGTGTAATTTGGGAGCTCTTACTCTGCCTGCAGGGAGAGTGAGTGGGTAGGCATTGTAATGAGTCTGAGAGTAATGCTTGTGTGATTTGAAAGTCAGGAGAGATTAGAGGATTACCTGTTTTACAGCGTCCGTGTTGTTTGTTGTTGAGATTTTGTGGTTATTTGTCTTGCCAGACATGTGAGACACTTCTAGATCCTTATGTGTGAGGTGTTTTAGGACAGCAAAGAGTGCCAGAAGAGGAGGAATACCTGAATTTGGGAACAAATCTGACGTCTTGCATGAATGCTGGTTACAATTTGGGTTTTGTATCTGCCTAGAAGTGTCTGTGCTAGCTAATGCTTTGTTGTTGTATGTCAAAAGGCAAAGCAGCGGGTGGATGAGAATAAAGCCAACTTGGGAGCAGTAAAGCTGCAAGAAACAGCCTCCACAAACCAGATGAAGCCAGTGCGCACAGGAGCGATCAAACCTCAGGCAGTCAAAGTGGAGGAGAGCAAGGCCTAGGAGCACCTCCGATGCCCGGCTGGTCCTGCTGCCTGAGAGGCCCTGCAACTTAGACTGGACCCCACTGGATCTCCTGAAAATTGCCAGACCTACTCCCTGCCCCACATTGACTGACTACAGCAACATCATCCAAGCCTGTCTCCCAACAAAGCAGTTTGAAAACAGTGGATATGACATTGACCTGCTTGCTTTAAAACCAACCATGTGACTTTTAAGTGGCTTGAGCCATTTGTTTTTATTTTTATTCCCCCCCCCCTCCCCATACCCCATCCCCAGGTAGCTGTGATCGCTCACTTGGCAAATCCCATTCTCCTTCCCTACTTCTGTCTCAGCAGAGTGGCAACTGGGGGAGAGGGGTTAGTTTGAGGTTTTTCATTTTAAAGGCAGCTGAGGTTTTTACAGAAATGCTATATCTTTGTTTATAGCAGAACTTTTATATGTTCTCTCATTTCCCCCCACCCTTCTTTCTGTTTTCCTCATTCCTTTCCAAAAAGAATTCCCTCCGGCTCAAATTATGTTCTGACAAAACTCTGCTTTGTTTTATATATGGTTCTGTGCTATGTTGAGAATCATGACTCTTCTAAATTGAGTTTGTTTGGGTATATTTCCCCAGATGATTTAGCCTTTCAGATTATTTGGTTTTGAAAATACAGGACAGTTATGGCATTCATTAATTTTTCAGTATCTTTGTTTTAAGCTAGAAGCAGTGCTTGCGTTAGAAGTAAATGTGTACTAAAGGTATATAGTAGATCAGTGCATTAATCTTGAAACTTGCACCATGTTAATTGTAGCTTTGGGGTGCTTGTGCACAACAAAATGTGGCATTTTCGTTTTAAGGAAAAAAAAACCTCCAAATTTCTGTTGCAAAGCTCATCTGGATCTAGGGGGATGTTTTCGGTCGGTTGGTTGGTGTTTTTGTGGGTTTGGGATTTTTTTAGTGTCTGCCAAACACACAATGAAATGTAAATCATAGATTTATGAAATGAAATGTAAAGTCTGTTAAGAAGGAAATCTCCTCACCACACATGGGTCAGAAGAGTTGGCCAGAGCCAACGGGTCTGTATAGACTACTTTTTGTAGTTGTGATGCTCTCTTATGCTCCCTACCTTGGCCGCTCTAATTATTCATATCTCCCAAGACTTGTTCTATCTTGTGTTCATCCCTTGGGGCTGCTCTCCTAAGCTTTGCTCTTCTCCCTTTTCCCTAAGTCTTGCTTTGTGTCCCTCTAACTCAACAGCCTTTTGTAAAATCTATGTAGAAACACATCGTGAAGGGAGCCCCTCTGCAAGGCAGCCATTATAGCACACTTGGAACCTCCTTTTTTGTGTTGGAAGTGCATGTTACAAAGGCAGTTTGGAATCATCCTTTTACTCGTCCTTCCCCAGATGAACGGCAAAGCATCAGTGCAGTTGCTTATAGTGTGTGTACAGTATCGTCACCTCACACTTCCCCACCAATATTTGATGATCTATGGAAGGAAGGTCCCAGTGGGAAGGGGTTGGGTTTTATTTCTTTGGTTGGTTGCTTGGTTTTGATTTGCGTGTGTGTGCGTGTGTTTGTAGACTTTTAGGATGGACTTCCAAGTTCCTGAAAGTGCTTGGGAGTCCTTCAGCTGACGGTAGTCTTGAGTAAACTCACTGCTTTCAGCTAACTTGGTTTGTCTTGTTTAGCTCTTTCAAAATGTAAAGGGGGCTGGTCACTCTGAAGTGAGGGAAAGAAAGCATTTTTGCAGGAGATGACAGCTTGCTAACTGGCTGTGCTGTCTGCCTCTGCTGGGTGGCAGCAAGTCATTTGGTGGTGGTTCCAAAGAAGATATTTTGAACAAAGAATGTATTTGGGAAGGGATCTGAAAGGTGTTCTTGTTTCTCTGTTTGCTTTGTCCTCCTCCCCCCACCCCCGTTTTGGGCAAGATCCTTCATAACTTTCTAGGGATGCATTTGAAGTTTTAAGCTAAGTATAAATAAGTATTTTATACAGTAGCTTTACAGAGCTTAGAAACCTAAACTAACTTAGACATAGTAATGTCCCCTCTCCACAGGTGTCCCTATTGACTGTGGCAGAGAACCCAAACTGAAAGGGATAGGATGGTACTTTAAG
>NW_009929984.1:0-2630 GCF_000696875.1 Nestor notabilis | reverse complement strand
GAAAGCCCTTTCCCCCCCCCCCCTCATGTTTTATGAATTTTTAACTTCAGAGCAGAGTGTGCCAGCATCTCTCTAGTGTCCTCATCCAAGTACAGGGTTTGAGATTTAGTGAGAAATGTTTCCTCAGCCTTCGGCCATCTCCCAGACCTGAATCCTCATCTGCTAGTCCTGCTCCCAGTGTTTTCCAAAGATTGCTCCACCAATAAGTCATCCCACCCTCCTTTCTATTTTCTTCCTTGGACTTCATGAACAACAGGATTGTCTGGGTTTTCTTTTTGTAGTTATTATCCTTCTGCCCAGCTGGCCCTAGGTAATATCAGCTCAGAATCTAACTGTAATGGCTAAAGAGACTTATCCAAGCCCCCCTCTTCACATCTCTTTCCTACCCTAGACACACTACTTAAGCTTTACAAAGACACTAACCTCTTTCCTCCCACCTATATGACTTTAAAATGGTCACATGTGTTGGAGAAACTGGGTTATTGCTAGATACAAGTTCTTGCAGTCCCTTGGGTGTAAATGCCATCAGAACTACAATACTTCCCGTTGAAAAAGGTCACCCTTCTTTCTCTTTTAACCCCTTCATTCCTTCCCCCAGCAGAATAAAACACTAGAATTTATTTATACGTATTTGATGTTGTAGGTCTAGGTGAAAAAGTAATTGTTTCACTGCTCTATTTATATATTATGTCTGAATTATTCTGTGCAGGAAAGGCCAAGAAATGCATGTGAGCTTCATTCCATTCCTCACCTTTGCGTGACTGTCAGCTGCAGTTGGCAAGACTCTCTTTCACTTAATGGAGTTTTGTGTGATGGAAAGCAGTTTTAGAGCCCAGATTTCTACAGTGCAATATCCTTCCTCTCTTGCATAGATTTTTTTTTTTTTTTTTGTTTGTTTAAAGCTAGTGCAAGGTTAGTGCAGTTCGTGGTGCTCTTGAGTCAAAAGGAAAGCCTCTGATCCTCGAGATGCAGAAATGCCAGGGGTGCTGGTACGCTGATAGGAATTCAGCTTGGGGAAGAGAAGAACGAAGATGCATAGAACGTGGGTACGGTTTCTAAGGGGATACTTTGCTTGCCATCTCCATTGCTGAAGGGTTGGGCTTTAATGATTTATTCCTTTGTGAGTTGCTTTTGCTTTGACTGGAAATCAGCCACCAAATTGCAGGCTCCTTCTGCTAGGAAAGGTGCAGTGGGAGGGAGAGGTGGAATCCATATTTTCAGCAGCAATGGGTGAAGCAGAAATATTCAGAGGCTGACTTTGATGCTTTTTGTTCAGCTGAAGGTCTGAAGCATGTGTATAATCAGTTCTTATACACAGTGATTCATGGCCTAATAGCTGCATTCAGTGCTGCTTTCCTCTCCAATTCAGCCTGCTTTTAGCTCTTAATTTAGAAAAAATATACTTAAAAAAATAAGGAAAAAAGGAAGTAAAAGAAAAAAAACCCCACTCTGTATATTTTAAAATGACAAGTGGAAGCAGCACAGTCACCAGTGAAACAGATGCTCTTGTTGATCTTCCATCCTTGGCTCCTGGCTCTGCCCTGTGACACTGTGCGGTCGTCAGTGGCTCTCGATGTGTTTGCAGCCCATTGGCCTCCCATGCGTGTTCGTGTTCATGCAGAGGCACTCCATTTAACAATTCCCTTGCAAGAATGCTGCAAAGCTACAAGCTGCCCTGTGATTCCTGTGTATTTATAGGTATATATTAAAAACCCCAAGCCTAGCATTTTTGCTCCGTCTCACTTTTTGCCAGGCTACTCTTCACTTCCAAGCACCACTGCATGCCAGGATCTCCTTCTGTTGCGTTTCATTAACCACCTGTTTTGCTTCTGGCTGGTTAATCCCTTGTAGCACAGGTTATGTTTGACGTACAGCAGCCCAGTTTTCCTTGTCAGAAAGATGCATTTATGAATAAGCATTTACAACAGGCATCAGGATATACCTGGTTGTGACCCATCGACAGAAACGGTGCGTTTCGCCCAAGCAGCGGAGCTGCTGACAAGAAACAGCAGCAATCCCATTATTTGTGGTTTATTTTAACCCAGAGACCACCAGATCCTTCTCGTGGCCGCAGACACCCCATTGGAGCTAATGCCTGTCCCCGGCTCCTCGGGATGTCTGCGGCCACATCCCAGCCCTTTCCTTAGGGACTAGCAGCAGTGAGGCGCTCCCCCTTAGCATGTCTCGAGGCGTTGTCCTTAGCTGGAATTCCTCTGGATCTGTATAAATCGTCGTTTCTCAAGGGGATATTGTACTCCTTAAAGCTTTTAACCTCATGACCTGTATAGTCCATTTCTTTTCTTTTTCTTTCCTTTTTTTTTTTTTTTTTTTTGGCCTTTCCTCTCTTTGTCTTTTCATGTAGACCAGATATTTGAAAGGGCAGACGATGGATAATTGTGTAACGTGCAACCTGTTTATATATATATATTTTTGGGGAACTTTTCCTTGGACCGGAATCACGGAATCACCAGGCCAGTTGCGGCACACTCTTTATCGCCCTTTTTTCCTCGTTTCAGTACCTATTGTTTCTCCTTTCAAATATGTGATTGTATTAGCTCTTTCCATATGAAAGAATTCTCCTTATTTAAATAAAAAATAAAAAAAATAAAAAAAATAAAGCAGATTATGCT
>NW_009929983.1:15997-89671 GCF_000696875.1 Nestor notabilis | reverse complement strand
TTATATATATATATATAAAAATAGAATCCTTTTGTCAGGATTATATAAAATTATATAAAATTCCTCAATCTCGTGCCAAAGTCTTGTGTGGACACTTATATTTCAGTTCAAGTGAGCTAATGTCAGTTTAATCCGATTCCAGTTTTTTTGTGGTAAAGGTGAGATGAAGGAAGGTCCTGTGATGTTGAGGACACTTGCACTTACGTAATGGTGATTTAGCTCTACCAGTAGAAATAAAAACAGAGGTGAAGATAATTTCACATTCTCTGGTTTTGCATATGTAACTTTAGAGCTCGAATCAATTTCTGTTGTTTGGCTTAATTTAGTTTTTCAAGGTGCTTAATACCTTCCAGAAGTGTCATCTGAATATTTTTCTTAACACACATAAACACTTTACTTGTGTAGAACAGCTGATTTCACCATCTCACCACTATTATCCACTAGAGTATCTTTTCATATTAAGATTTCATATTAAGAAAAAGTGATGAAGTTCAAGGTGCAAAATATATAGCAGTGAAAGCATTAACTTAATTAAGGAATAATTAAATGTGGAGGTTAGAACTTTACAGAGAAACAACACTTGACTGGTTTTGTATCCGAGTAACTTGCTTTACAATTCCTTTTGCTAGCTTAGTCACAGATTTCTCAAAAATGTAAAAGAAAGTTCAGTGCAACCCTATACAGTTTTGTACTTTGCACTGTTGATGATTTGTTAATTATGATAGCACCTGGAGGCCAAGTGTTACTTACATACCAACTTCGGTCATTTTTGTAAGTTTTCATTCTGAGTTTTTAAAAGATGCAATGAACAGGTCTGTTACTTACTGATTGTTTCCATCATAGACACTGCTTGGCATGTATCGCTGTACGGATGTACCAGGGGAGTTTGTATGGCAGCCTGGAACCTTGACACAAGCTGTTACCAAAGGTCATTGGATACTTCTGGAGGATATTGATTATGCTCCTCTGGATGTGGTATGTAGGTTCATATTTGCTGTAAGGTACTTGTCTTAAGGCCCATGCTAGCAATTTTTGGAGTCTAATCACCATGAGTTCTGCAGCTACATGCTGAAAATACTGCCCCTTTAAAAGGAATTAGAAAGAATTAACGTGTCTGTCTGCATTCACACATTAGCACACCGTATTAGTTTTTGTCATTGCTTTAGAGTAGTCAGGACACTGCCACTGATGCCAGATTTCACTCTGAAGATTTGAACTGACACTGATAATGAGCTGTGTGCCTTTTGAATCATGTTTTAATATTTGAAAACACATGTGGCCTCAGACACCACAGAATATCGTCGCTGTACTAGAGTGGTGCTGTTAATAAGATTTTTCTTTTTAGTGTTTTGTTGTGTGGGATTTTTTAATTTTTTTGCCTTTTTTTATTTATTATGCATTTCTTACCTGTGGCTTGGATAGTAAAAATGTGTTGTTACATTAAGCAGTATAAGTTTTAACAGATTTCCTGTATACAGCTCCAGAATGACTAGCTAGACAGTCAGCCTTCCCGTTTGAAGTATGGCTGCTGCAAGCAGCAGGTCTTCTGAAAGAACAATCTCAGAGAGATATTTTGCTCTATAGGCCTGCTGGACATTCTGCAAATAGTTATTTTCTTTCATATCTCTTCTGTAAAGCATCCTTTGTGTGACTAAATAACCTGACAGCTTGTTTATTGAGTTCTAGGCTTCTGAAGTAGGGAATTTATAAGAAAGCCAAGAAATACTGCTTGTATATAGTAGACAGTTTTTCACTGCCAGCGGGTCATGCATTTCTTTGCTTTTGTGGACTCAGCTCGTTGCACTCATCATAAGCATGCCCTGAGTAGCATCCTGCGTTCACTTCTCCCTTTCTTCAGGTCATACCTTCATGTATTCCATCTCCTTTCTCCATATTGCAGCCTCCATGCTTACCTCCCTCTGTGCTGAGGGATCATTGTGGTCCTACCTTCCTTTTTTTCTTCCACTATTACTACTGTGCTTCTGCATGGAAGGATAGATTGTTTAAATAGATAGAAAATTCTCCTGGGGGTAGCAGTGTATACACTGGGAAGTTTTGATGATTGAGAATGACATCTTTGAGATGCAGGTCATCTTTGTTCAGGCAGTTAAAGATAATATGGATTCTGAAACAGAACTGTTTAATAATTCATTTGACAATTCAAAATAAATAGTTTTGATCTAGACTTGCAGCGTAAAGCCTGTCATTTCCATTCTCATCATTAAATCTGGATACTGGAGAAAGATACATGGGGCTTTGGGCCACTTGGTCTAGTGGAAGGTGTCCTTGCCCATGGGGATTGGAACCAGTTGATCTTTAAGGTCCCTTTCAACCCAAACCATGAAGATAGGTAAACATTACACTTGTGACTTCCACTGCTGTTTAAAATTGCCAGGGACTCTGCAATTCTTGTTAGCATCACTTGGAAGTGCAATCTGTGGGAATGATAGTTGCTGACAATGTAGTGGTGCTCGGCAGAAATGTTCTAGCAGCTCAAGTGTGAAATGAGCGTGGATGGGTGTGCTGTCTGTTACAATTTCACAAAAAAATTTTCTTTTCTTCTCCAGATCTCTGTGCTGATTCCTCTTTTGGAAAAAAAAGAGTTGCTGATTCCTGGTCGTGGCGACTGTTTAAAAGTAGCATCAGGATTCCAGTTTTTTGCAACCAGGAGGTAAGCTTCTAAAATTAAATGAGATTAAGAGTATGGATATCCTGGTTTTAAGTTGAAGACAGGAACTGCAAGGTACTTGGGCAATAGTATTTTACCAATTTCCGTTAACAAGCAGTAGAAGCCATAGAAATTGTGAAGGGGAATTTTTTTACTCTAGAACAGCCTTATATGAAACTTGCAGGGGGAAGCCCTGCAAAACCAACCCCTCACCAAAACAAAATGCCACTCTTGGGAATTACTGTGTGAAGAAGGTTATGATTGTTCTTCACAAGGTGTCTTGGCTTGCTGGTTTTAACAGCACCTGTGTAACGTATTTCTTAGTTTTGCTGATTTTGGGGTAATTGGTAGTCTCACTACTGAATGATTAGTTTTTTGGAATTTGGTTGTGTTTTGGTTTTGTGGTGTTTTTTTTTTTTCCTTCTGTCTCCTTTACCTCCTTGAGAAGCTATATACATGTATTCCTTGGAAGATTTAAGAGTTTCTGTTTTCTAAACAGAAAAAGATTTAAGGTACTCTCCCTGATGGTTTCACTTTAGTAATGGCCCATGCCTCCAATGTCAAAATGTACTCTTGTATATTAAGACATAATATTGTATCAAGATTAAAAGTTAGGCTATCTAGAAGGAGAATGGTTACATAGTTTTCATGTTTTGTAGTTTACTTCAAAGTCTTTACCGATTTTTCCTGCTTTTGTCTTCCTTCCATAAACTTATTCTTTTCTTTATCTGATCAATATTTTTCTGGGATTGAGTCTTTTTGGATTCAGCTTTCTTTTGGTTTCTTCAACTCCTAAGTTTTCTTCTGTATATTTGGTTGTTACGGTTTAACCCCAGCTGGCAACTAAGCCCCACACAGCTGCTCATTCACTTCTCTCTGGTGGGGTGGGGGAGAGAATCAGAAGAGTAAAAGTGAGAAAACTCATGGGTTGAGATAAAGACAATTTAACAGGTAAATTAAAACAAGGAATTCACTCCCATGGGCAGTCAGGTGTTCTGCCACCTCCAGGAAAGCAGGGCTCTATCACACATACTCCTTGGGAAGACAAACATCATCACTCCAAATGTCCCCCTCTCCCATTCCATCTTCCCCCACCTTTATATGCTGAGCATGACACCATATGGTATCAGATATCCCTTGGCTCAGTTGGGATCAACTGTCCTGGCTGTGTCACCTCCCAGCCTCTTGTGCACTGCCAGGCTAGTTGCTGGTTGGGTTGGTGTGAGGACCAGAAAAAGCCTTGACAAGACCATGACTCTGTAAGCAGGGCTCAGCAGTAAGGAAGACATCTCTGTATTATCCACACTGTTTCCAGCACAAATCCAAAACATAGCCCCATACTAACTACTATGAAGAAAATTAACTCCGTCCCAGCAAAAACCAGCACATTGGTGAACAGTGTGTATAGCAGCAAATTATAGTTTCTATTGGGCTCCTTAAGTAAGTCTGTTCCGGTTTACAGCTGTGTAAAGTTATTAAAAAAAAACCACAAAACAAAACCCAACAAACCAAACAGAACACTAACCAATCAAATAAACAAACAAAAACCACCCCACAACCAAAAAAAAACCAAACCACAACCCAGTATCTAATGCTTTGCATGTGCAAGGCTACTTCTGCAGTGGGTATAGCACATGGCTGAATAGTTACTTGTGCAGTAAAACAAAAGAAGAATGGACAAAATATGTGATGGAAAGGACTCTGTGCATAAAGAGTGATAAAAAAATAATCAGGAAAGACTCTGGAGGGGGCAGGCACTGGAGGTGTTTTTCTTGCATCTGCAGTAGAGCACATTTTAGGATCCTTTAGGATCTGTGCAAGATAATTCCAGGCCACTTCTGTCAGGCTCCTCTCCTAACAAAGGATTCTGTATGTTTCTTCTGGTAGACTTAACTTATTGTCATTCATCTTTCTGCAAGTATCCCTAGGGAGATTTTGCACTACAGGGGGAAAACCACTGTGATAACAGATAATTTGAAAAGCAGAGGTGTGTGCAGTACGGTACCTGACAGTACAGTGGCAAACAGTGCGTGATCTGTGCATGTGTGTTATGCTATAGCAGAGGTACGTAACGCGTTCTTTGCACAGGAATGCATTGAAAATGTTGAGTTCCACAATATGCTGTGTTTCATGTTGTTTTGATTTAGGATATTCAGTTGTGGCGGAGGTTGGTACAGGCAGCAAAGCAGCCATGCTGCTCTTCTAGACAAATACTGGACCAAAATACATATGGATAACATGAGCAAAGGAGAACTCAAGGAGGTATGGCGTGTGTTGCTCTATCGTGGCATGTGAATAATTGTTTCAGTTAAGAGTAGTAAATGTTCTTCAGTAATAAATTTAATCATTATTTTTATCTCCAAGTTCCACAATACAGCCTTATAATTTCAGATTTATCCTTTGAAGTGAATTGGACAAAGATTCCTGAAACTTGCCTGGGCAAACACAGTTCTGCTTTGAATGGGTCAAAGAATCAAATTGCTTTGCCATTTTGTAGCCCACAGAGACTTAAAATGAAAAAATGAGCTTACTCTAATCCTGAGTTCTAAGCTTTGAGATAAAAAATAGTTGGCCAGTTATCAGTTACAAAGAACACTTTCTGTTGACATCTTTTGTTAGCATCTGGCTGAGCTCATGTTGAAAATGACATCCAGAAAGGATGAATATTGAAGTGAAGCTTGGTTGTCAGAACCTTACGAAAAAAGGAAGCTTTGGTGCTAAATGTGTCACCGCTAGGTTCTTCCTGTTCTTTTTTGTAACTTTGTAGCTCAAGTCACAGAAATGTATAAATTAAACACTAAGATTCTGTAGTAGTAGAAGAGACAGCAGTAGAAAACATCCACGTTCTTGTCTGGAACATGGGCTCATGTCCTTCCTTTAATCTTTAAAGTCAGTCTGGCAAGGTAGGGCTGGTGTTCCTCGTCTTTATCTGTGAAAAGCTTATTTTCAGAAGCAATAATTTTGGTTAGCAAGCTTTAGTGGAGAGAACTGAGCTGAAAGGAAATCACACAAGAAAAATTAGCCCTTTAATGTGTCTTTGTCAGCACAGTGAATAGACAACTTGAATTGTCATAGAAAGGAAAGGAGGTAAGAACTTTGGTTATCAGTTGTAAAGTTGTATGGTCATTATTTGAGTTTAGATACAGTTGAATGTACCTTTTGTTCTTGCTGTTGACGTTTGTGCAGATGTGTTAAATGAATCGGAGTAGAGTTGAGTTGGCAAAATTCACTTTTGGCATCCAAATCAATACTACACCAGTCACAATAACTCTTTGTTTTCTTCATATGAGAGATTCCAAGACAGTGGTTTTGTGCAGCTTGTTATTGAATATCTGTTGAAATGTAACTAGATGATCTTAAGGTCCTTTCCAACCCGAACTATTCTATGATTCTATTAGATTTTGGGGTCTTAATGTTTCCTTCCCTTGCTAAAGATTTTTTTGCTTATTTGTTTGGTGTTCCCCCTCAGGTTCTTCAAAGGAGATATCCCAACCTTGCTCTTGTAACTGATCACTTGCTAGACATTTACATTCACCTTACGGGAGACAAGTATCAGGCATCAGAAAATGGTGCTTCTGGCTCCAGGCACATACCAGAAGATTCATCAGAATCAAGATCAGAAACTAAGAAACCAAATCTGGAAGGGCGAGAACTATCTCTAAGGTTGTCTTTTCTCACATGTTTATTAGAAGGAAATTTAGTCAGCTGGTCAGCTAGCTGCAGAAATTAAAGGCTGTATCTTTGTTATTTTCTTAATTTCTTTTTTAATAGTAACAGAAGTTTGAATAATTAAACTGGAATTTCATAAAAACTGGAAAAGTCAATGTATCTTTTAAAATTTCGATCTGAAATACTTAGGACTTCTTATTTGCTTTTTTTTTTTTAAATGGAAAAAGTGTGGGTTTTGTCATATGTAGTGCTGAGTCGGTGTCAAGCCATATGGATTACTTCTCAATTCATTTTAACACAGAATATCAGTTCTAGTTAAGAACTGAAATGTATAATGTTCTCACAATAGCTATTATATAACATTTTCAGCAACTGTATGTATGTGCTTATCTAGATAATTTCATATTAGACACAGCATTCTAACTTTAGAAATGGCTGAAAATAACCAGATCTGTAATGTACTATTAATTTAAGAATTTTTGTGATGAAATGCAGCTTGATGTTCACTTATTTCTTCCTTTCATATAAAATGTCAATTCTACTATTAGAATTTCTGTAACCAGTAGTGCTTCGTGAATTAACCAGTAAATACGAGGTGTGGGTAGTACCTAATATTTTTGTGAAGCAGAAGAATGCCACTAATTTCAAAACAGCAGTTGGTTTTTAAGAATTGCATGTTGCTTTTTCTTACCTTTTGAAAGATTTTGTTGTTGATAAGAAATCAGTATCTTGAAAAAACAGGGGGGTTTATACCTTTCCAGATGAAAAGCTTGCTGCTTTTCATGTTTTCAGTTGCGTAATGAATTTCTGGTTTAATGGAGTATGTATTACCTATTTCTAAGCAATGTATCTGAAAGCAACATTATTGGTCTTTAAGTGCTCAGCTGCTCTTTAGAATTGGCACCCTATTTATGTATATGTCTTCCTGTGTACAGCTTACACAACTGAATGTACAATTGCCAGAAGATGACATAATGACTAAGCTGAATATGAAAGAAGGTGCTGTGCATTTTGGTTTAATTGTACCAACTCTGTTTAATGTTTCTTTTTAGAGACTTACTGAATTGGTGCAGCAGGATTGCTTACAACTTTGACAGTAATTCCTCAACCACAGCAGTGAATATTTTTCAGGAGGTGCGGTAAGACTTGATCCAGAAATTGCTTACCCAAATTCTAGCATTGCCTCACAAATCTTTAAATACTCTATTTAGGAATGAGAGATGGGAATTTAGTTTTATCTGAAGCAATTGGACTGTAATTAGAATGTTTGTGATCCATCTACTGGAGGCTTTCATGGCTATTAGGAAGGTTGTTTGCAGTAATGTGCTGAAAGCCAATCCATAGTTACTGCTGTCATATGAACAGCATGCTGCAACATAATTTTAACTGATCTGAGCTGGAACTGCATATGACTGAGAATAAAAGTTTTGAAATCTTTCCTTTTTCTTGTAATATGAGGCTTCTTTCCTACTTCCTTATGCACTAGTTTAAATTTCAGGTTTGGAATTTTTCATGTGTGCATCAGTCAGAGATGTTAAGACATGAGGTCTTGTAATAGTACTTCCTTCTCCATTTTGGTCCATTTATCTAACAATAACTTCTGTGACTGGACATTGAAAGTTTTTGCTTTCACTGAAACCCACTACAGAATTTAGAAGTTCTTGTAACATCTTTTTGATCTCCATTGTTTGACTCAATCCTTGGGCAATGAAATATCTGTATTTACTGTGGCTGGGTTGGATTCAAGCTCATATAAATTAAGATGATGCTTGTCAGATTATATCATACAGAATTTGTATTGAAGAACCTGGTTTGTTTGTTTTCTTCTTGACAGGCATTGGACTGTTTCACAGGTATGCTGTCCAGCCAAGGGAACAGAATGAAAATGGCAAAAGTTATTGGAAGTAAACTAAACATTTCAAAAAAAAAGGTACGTTGAGCTATGATTAACATGATGCTTACTGGTAATATTCTATAACTTGCAATTTTTTTAGTGATGAATTTAAATGTGTTCTGCTATTTTTCTTTAAAATTATTCCCATCTCTGTCCCAGACACGTTTTTTGCTCTCTGTATTATCCCAGGATCTATGTTTTCCTTCTTTTTTTTTTAGTTGTGGTTATTTTTTTTTTTTCCCCTCTGAAAGTTCCAGTGGCTCTGTTTCAGAGTAGATTGCAGGTGGCCTTATCATGCAAAAGAAGGATCACACAGCTGGAACAGCACAGGTTCCTAAGCACGTGATACTGCTAGATGCACAGAATAGTAAAAAATATCGTTTTTCTTTGGTGGTTACAGTGAACTTTAATCACGTAAACGAAGAGATTAGAGAGTTTTTCCTGACTGCTTGTTCTGTAGTCTTTGATTCCAAAATCAAGTACCTCTCTAGAGCCTTCTAACTCTCTGTATTAATAGTGTGTGATATAAATGGCTGAGTTAAGCTAAATCATTACTTTGTCAGCTATTTCTGACTGTAGAAGTTTGATTGCAAAGAAAGTGCCTGCTTTTCTTACTATAAAGGTGTAAAAACTTGCCAGCTGGCTGGACAGATGGATCCCTGAAACTTCTATGGATTTTTCTGTTTGTCCTTCGTTCTTTATATTATTCCAATACAGGCATGTATTATCGTGTGCCAGTAGCAAAATATCCTTGTTTACACAGAAGTATTCACCCAGGCTTTTTTGAGGTGGTTGTTAGACCTCCTTCTAATAAATAGATCCATTACCAAATTATTAAATGGAAAGATGTTTGTACAGACAGTAACACTTCTGAGGTTCTTCAGTATTTCAGGTGAGGAGTATGTAAAACCTGAAAAATATAAAATCTTACCATGAAAAATTAGCTTGCTGCAAAGTAATTCTGGTAGCGTAGCGTGGGTGTTCTTAGCGTGGTGTTGTAGGCAACATCAGTTTTAGAAATGTTAATACTTTCTTCACAGGTGGAGTTCTTCTGTGAACTCTATAAACCAGAAATTCTAGTACAGGAACAAGAAGTCTCTGTTGGAAGAGTGCATCTAATGAAGAAACAAATCCAGGCTCTCTCTGTACAAAGGTAGAGTATCTTGTAGTGTCCATATGAATCAATATATTCGGTGGTAGAATAGAATAGATTACAAGTCACAGGTTTTTTAAAAAAAAATTGGACATTCTCCTCTAGTGGAACAAAGTGATGAGTTCTCGTGATCTGAGTTTTACCTTGTGTATCTTTAAGGCTGTGTCGTACTTTTGCAGCCGGAGCATGGAGACTTTCAGCTTTTTTGAACAAGATTTTCTTTAAAGCAGTGTGGATCCACAGCTGTCATAATAAGGTTTTGATGACTCCATCTTTGTAAAGGGAGATTTTTGTAGTATATGGCACTAGCTCTGCTGGCAGGAAGTTCTTTGGAAATCCTGATTATTTTTTTTTTTCTAGGTTGCATATTGAAAAAAATAAGTATCTTATAAGGGTAACTTGGAACTAATTTCTTCCAAACCTATAATTTTAATTGAAGATCATAAATTTAACCACTCCTGTAAAAAAATTAATAAAGGAAGAATTCAAATGAGCTCCTTGGTAAATCGTGGGTTTCAGTTGTTTCCTTTGTTTTTTTAGAGCAAAACAAACCTTTGCTGCCACACGGCCATCTGCAGTATTGATTGAACAGCTTGCAGTTTGTGTTGTCAAAGGAGAGCCTGTGCTCTTGGTTGGTGAAACAGGAACTGGCAAAACCTCAACTGTTCAGTACCTTGCTCATATTACAGGTAAATAAAGTGTGAAGACTGTAACAAGCATGACAATGATTTAAACAAAGAAACCCCACAAGTTGACGGTGCTTTATATTTTTGTTTCAAGGACACCGTTTGAGGGTTGTCAACATGAACCAGCAAAGTGACACTGCAGATCTCTTAGGGGGGTGAGTCACCAACAGTTGTCTGTTCAGCATAATGATTTGGCAGTATCAGAACAAGCTTCTAACACACGTGTACTTGCGTTGTTGAGAGTTGTGTTTAGACAAATACTTGTTTCATGGAGCATAAATGTTTTAAGAAACATTTTTGCATGCAGGCACCTTGTCCTTCCTGAAGAACAGAGGCAGTTTCACTGAACTGTGTGTACATCCGTATGCAATAAAGTCATTTAAAAGCACAGCCCAGTGTCTCTTTAAAAATTGCTGAGCTGTTCAATATAAATATGTTGTAATATTCACTGGACATACTGTTTGGTAGTAGCAAAAATACTTTTCTAATCAGGATGGTCCTGTCTTTATCAAAGTGCCTCAAAAGGTGCATTTAAATATGTGCAATTTTACTTCATTCATTACTTGAGCAGAAAACTTGCGAAACCAGATTTCCTTCATGCACGATATTGTTGTTTCAGTAACTGTTTGGAGTTTTTTTTAGTTCACAGATGCTAGTTCTTCTTCAGTGTCACAAGTAAGTAATTACTCTTTTGCTTCTCTTCAGTTACAAGCCTGTAGATAACAAGCTGATCTGGCTACCTCTACGAGAGTCTTTTGAAGAACTCTTCTCTCAGACATTCTCTAGGAAGAAAAACCAAACGTTCTTGGGACACATTCAGACCTGCTACAGGCAGAAACGTTGGCATGATCTGCTAAAACTAATGCAGCATATTCATAAATCTGCTATTAATAAGGAAGCAAAAGAAAATGCATCTGGTGAGAATTCAGACTGATCGAACACATCATTAGTGCTAATCATTGCGGAGAGGAGATACTGCTGAATTTTCGTTCTTTGAATTTGTGGGGTTTTGTTTGCTTTTTGTTTGTTTGTTTTTAATGCCCCTTTATTACATCCTTTCTCCCAGTTTTGAAAAATGCAGTCTCTGACTATCAAAATACTGTTAGAATAGTGGTTGTTTTTCTGTTTTGGGTTTTTGTTGTGGTGGGTTTTTTTTTTCCTAGCTCATCACTGCTGTTAGCTATGTCTTGCAATGTGAACGTTGACTTGTCTGATCTGTGGTGCTCTTGTCATCTGATCTCCACTCAGCACTTGCTTCGTTGGTCAGCTGTCCTTGTTTGTGTGTCAGCCTTCCATATGAATGATAGGATTGTTTGGGCTGGAGGGGGCCTTAAAGACCATCTAGTTCTAACCCTTCTGTCTTGGGCAGGGACACCTTCCACTAGATCAGGTTACTCAAAGTCGTGTCCAGCCTGGCCTTGAACACTGCCAGGGATGAGGCAGCCACAGCTTCTCTGGGCAACCTGTGCCGGTGCCTCACCACCCTCATAATGCATTCATACTTTCTTTCAGACCTGGCACTTTGTTACATCTCACAAATATATCCTCTTCTAAAAACAAAACAGAACAACAAACCAGACCCAAAGTAACAACTCTTCGAGTAGTAATGACTTGGTTTCAGCGTCAGTGATGCTGACTTGCCCAGTGCTTCACTTTGTTTCATTGTAGTTTTGTCTCCAAACAACAGGTTTTCTTCTTTTGGACTTCACAACCCATTTGGAACAGAGGCAGTATTGATACTTTGTTTTGCGTGGTGTGGTTTTCTGCTGAACAACTGAAGTTGTAGAAAGTTGTAGCTTTCCTTCGGCATGGGCCAAGTGAACTTAATTATGAACTTTGTCTCCTCTCTTCTTTTACCTGGTTCTTCTGAATATGCAGATAAATTCCCACCAATGTTAAAAAAAGAATAAAATTTGAAAAACCACTTGTTTCAATCATTGATGATCCTAAAATAAAGAAAAGCTGAAATCTGTAACTTCCAAAGCAAGCAGCTTAAGTCACTATGCTGCTGCATATATATATACCCCAGGCTGTGACTTTAAACAAATAACTGAAATAAGCACAATAGTAAATAATATCATAAGTGATAAGCAACATATTTTTACTGATACTGAAGTGTTCATTATTAATCTGTCTGTCATAAGGTTTGTGAATTTGGATTTATTTTTCTGAGCTATCTGTGGGAATTAGTGGTAACAGCCATGCTGGAACCAAGTGCAGCATAAGTATTTGTTCCTAAGCTAGCTAGGACATGCTGGAATGAACAGCAAATTATCTTACCCATATGTCAGTAGTGTTCAGCTAAATGAAAAAACAGACAAACAATCAAAACAAACAAAAAACCCCAGCAATTTTTGGAGTTTTTAATGCATTAGGATGTCATCTGTAGAACTTGAATGTTTTTGCTGCTCAGCCAAGCTTACTTTTGTATCTCTGTGCTTGAAATAGTTTGATTAAAATACTGATATTAGGCATTTTTTGGGTGCTATTGTTCTGATGGTACAAATTTAAATTTGTTTTGCTTACAGGCTCACTACTGAAGGAAAAGTGGGAAGCATTTGGTCTTAAACTGAATCATGCTCATCAACAGATGAAAATGACAGAAAATGCTCTTCTCTTTGCATTTGTTGAGGTATTTGGCGATTTGCATTTTGGTGCTAGGAAGAATAAGGAGAAGGATTTAAAACACTTTGCAGTCAGTATTATATAAATAACTTCCTGGCAAGAATCTTGCTGTGAAGTAAAACTTGTTCTGTGATAACTCTGTAGAATGAAGTGTGGTACTTCGAGGAGGCGGCTGTTAGATGAGGGGTGGGAAAATATTTTATTGTAACACATTCATTTAATGCTGTATAATAGGAATTAGGACTGGTATGGTAAAAAAGAATATCAGCAGTATGTCATATTTTTTTAAAGTGTATGAGACTAGAAAAACATCTTGACCAATCTCCAGTACAGCATGTTCCTGCCTAGGGATTCCTGTGAAGGATTTAATATTAAGAATCTGTGCTGTTTATCTAGAAGGCTTTTTTTGGAAGTGTTTCAAACCCGTGGCATAATATTCTAAGGATATTAAGCATGGTTAGGAGAAACTATGGTGGTTTATGCATACTTGTTCCTTGTCACCCAGTCTGTCTGAATATATTCTTTCAAATTTTATATAAAGTGTGTAAAATGTTGACCAGTTCTCTTTCTAAAATATTACTGTATTATAGTTGAAAAACCTTTGATTTAATTAAGTTTTAATCAATAAGATACAGTTCCCTGAGGAACGTAGTATTACTTGTGTCTGAGTTTGCAGTTCTTTAGATTAATAGTCTTTATTTTCATAATGGTGTCAGTGAAGCTGATGCACCATAGTGACACAGAGATCAAGAGAGCTTAGTTCTGTTATATTTGAGCCAGTCTAAATGGTAACTGATAATGGTGATAACTGACTTGTGACTTGCAAAATAATTGCTTTTATGGAGAGAGAGCAGTAAAACTGCTATTGCTCTAAAAGTTGGAATTGCCATTTGTGTAATCAACCCACAGACTGCAAAACAAGTATTTCCAGCATATGGATGCTTCACTTGATTGCTGGTGATGTGATTAACAAATCGGTGTTACTCTTAGGGTACTCTGGCACAAGCAGTAAAAAAGGGTGAGTGGATTTTATTGGATGAGATTAACTTGGCTGCAGCAGAGACTTTGGAGTGCCTGAGTGGTTTACTGGAAGGATCGTCTGGGTCGCTGGTGTTACTTGACAGAGGAGACACAGGTACTATTTCTTATGCTTGCTTATGCTATGTCTTGCTATCCAATTAGTTGAACTCCCTATGCTATATAGCTCAAAATAAGTTAAGAACATTTACCATTAAAATGAATGGGTCCAGAAGAGAATAATGTGTTCTTTACACAAAAAGTGGGAGTTGTTCTCTGTGGCTCAGGAGATCTGTGCATGCGGGAACTGTAGCTTTTGCCTCTTCAAACTCTACAAGAAACAGATCTCTGTAGTGTCCTCAGTAAGCATTGCTGTCTTTAAAGACTATTCAAGGAGTATAACCTTTTTTTTTTTTTATTTTATTTTTTTTTTAAAGAAATTGGAGGTGGTTTGATGGATATGAGATACAGTTGCTACTGTAGTAATTGTCTTTCACGGATCCTGTGAATATACTATCCAGCTAGAAATATACATACAGGTCCTTTGCTTTTTCTGAGTCTAGGCCTATAGGTTGACCCCAGCCAGCAGCTACGCACCCATATAGCTGCTTGCTCACTCCTTGCACCCCACCATCACTCAGCAGGATGAGGGGAGAGAGTAGGAAGAGCAAAAGCAAAAAACTAATGTGAAACGAGTGATGCAAAGGCAGTCACTAACCAGCTCCTGCAAGCAGACTAAAGTCTAGCCAATCTCTAAGAGACAGCCAAGCACCTTGTTAGGCAAAAATCACATCCCCCTTCTTCCTCTACCCCAGTTCTTATTACTAAGCATAATGTTACATGGTAGGGAATACTGTTTTGGCCAGTTTTGGTCAACTGCTTCAATAGTGTTCCCTTCCAACTTTTTGCTCAGTCCTAGCCTGTTGCTGGGGGAGGAAAGGCAGCATGAGGGGGGGAAAAGAAAGCCTTGATGCTGTGCCAGCACAATTCAACAACAGTGAAACATTGGTGTGTTCTTAACAGTGCCACAGGGGCTGTTGTAAAAAAAGTTAACTCCTTCCTAGCCAGACACAGTACAGATGTAAAAAATGCAATTGCTAAATATTTATTTCTAGAGATACACATAGATACAAATGTTGTATGAGCTTCCTAGGCTGGGTTTTCTTCCTGGCAGAGGAAAGCGCTGGCCGTTGCTCGGAAGGAGGCAAGGATAGTTCCAAGTTTAGGGCTTATGTAATTTTTGAAATGGTTTGCATTGTTAAAGCATCCTGCTATGCACAAATGAAAGTTGGGGTTTCACTTGCTGGTGGCTGTTGGGAAGATGCAGAGATATTTCCGATAAAATTATGTGGGGTCATTCTCTGAAAACTTTTCACCCTGGCATTTTAAGAAAATGTAATAGTGCAGTGATAGAAAACTGGCTTAAATAAAATATGCCTCATTTAACATAATAAATATCCTGTGTTGAGCATTAACATTGTCTTCTCATTTCTGTTTTACTTCAGAGCCTCTTGTTCGTCACCCCGATTTTCGCTTGTTTGCATGCATGAATCCAGCTACAGATGTTGGAAAGAGAAATCTTCCTCCAGGAATAAGAAACAGGTAGGAAGTAGTGATTTTGTGCCAAAATACTTAGTCACTGCCTTTTTCAGAGTTCAACTAGCTTCGTGAGTTGACCCAGTGAAGAATGTCTTATTTGAAGCCTGAGGATATAAGTCTAAACTCAAATTAACTTCCTGTGAGAGGTGCTTTCCACATAATGGTGAAGGTTTTTCATGAAACACTATCAGGAAAATACTTCTGTAAAGTTGCTGAGCATAAGCAAATGGTCTAGCCATAGTGTAGAGTGGTGTAACTAAGGGTTGGGGAATGATCATTCTTTGCAATTAGGCTGTCAGTGTCTGGGAATGTTACTACAGCAGTTTTTGTTCCTTATGGGGATAATAAAGATGAGAGCTTTGTGTCTCTTTAGCAGCCTTTCTCTTGATAACTCAGAGGTGTTGATGATCCTTGCAAAAAAGTTTGTGTGATATTCAAAATATTTGATGTGTGACCTTCAGGCATTTAAGCTGCGGCCAGGAAGTTGGAGTTGTTGCAGATACTTTCTTCAGTACTACCCATTCCTGAAGGCAAAGATCTTCTCAGGAGTGCCAAAAGTCAAACATGTAGTCCCTTACCAGATTCACAAACACTATGCAAGGCTGTAGAGATGCACTAAGTATATGTAACTACTCATTTGTAGTTATTAGTGGTAAAGTAAGGTTTTATTGCTATTAGCTCTCCTGGCTTAGTAGCGAAAGTCAGTTTAACACTGACTTTAACAGAAGAAAGGAGGCTTCAGCTTCAGCATGGCTTGTTAAGTTTAAATGAGTTTGTATTTGCATTTTTTGCATATATTTGTCAAAATTGTCCACCCCTCTGAAGTTAATGGTATTGGTCAGCTCTTTTGGGTTTGCTATGGTGTGTCCTGAGCTATTGTTTGCACTTGTGATGCGTGGTATGGAAGGGCTGCAGGCTCATATTCAACACCCAATGCAAGTACAGTGGACTAATTAATGTTTAGAAAATATGTTCACTAACTATGAGTCGATAGTGTAGTGTATTAAATGTCAGACACATTGTTAACATATTTAAAGATACTCAGAAATTCACTGAGTACATGTTTTGCTGATGATTTTCATTTGCTTATTGTCAAGTTTTCTCGTTTCATTGCTGAACTGGATATTTGTAAAAGTAGAAAACATCCTAGATATGCTAGTCATAACAAAATTAGAATGGGTGCTATCTCGTAAGCGTTCATTTCTTAAAATAGAGATCATTAAAGAGTCTGCTTTTTGAGAAGTGCTCCTTCTGTGTCATTACTACAGTGTTCAGCCCATAACTTTTGGATATCTATTGCAAATTTTTTAAAATCTTAAAAACCACAGTCCCATAGTTCATTTTCACTCTACTAAGTTAAAATAATTCAGATACATTACTTGAAAGTATTAGTAATACCTTTTTTCCTTTTTTTAAATCACTCTAGTTCTTGAGTCTAAAGGTAATTTGACAAGTCAGTTTGCTGCTGCTTACAAAATTTTAAATGCTATATACTGTAAGAATCATATAAGACATGATTTTTTTTAATATGGTCAGATGTTGAATTATTATGGATTGATTTGCTTCTTATAGGTTTACTGAACTTTATGTGGAAGAGTTGAGACATGAAGGAGACTTGCAAATTCTTATCATGGATTATTTGAGAGGCTTGAATGTGAACAAAAACACAGTACAAGGAATTGTGAAGTAAGTTGATTGTAATCTCTTTAAATCCTTGAATGGAGTAAGTCACAAAAAGAAAGTATGTCAATGTAGTCTGTGGTTAGACTGTTTCGGGAAACTCTATGATGTTCCCTGCACACTGATTTGCATAGTCTTAGGAAACAGAAGGTGGTAGACATCCATCCTCTTCGTTCTGAAGGTTTCTGTACTTTGGTGGAGGAGAATTACTTTCTCAGATTGCTTTATTGGTAGCACCAGTTAAAAAGCATTGTCGTTGCAGTCCTCATTCCCATCTGAGAGACTGAAATGGTTTGTTGCTGCCGATCATACCAATGAAAGTCTTGTGTGTTTATCAAGTTACCTTTCTTTCACTTAAAGTGTACTATCTCACTGCATTAACCTGAAGAACTATTTCGTGTTTAGAATACTTTGAATTTACAGTCATGCTTTCTCAAAAATACAGTTCTAAAATATTCTGTTGCTTAGCTTCACTGACTATACAGATGGCAGAGTTTGGCATGGCTTTCCTAACCTGGAGCTTTTAGAAAATATGACAGTTGGAGATAAGCTTAAGTGTTCATACTTTGGGTTTTATTCCTTCGAGCAGTGGTCTTAAAGTCCTTTCCAGCCCTAACCATTCTATGATTCTATGGTCTGATCAGTAACAGCACTGTGTAACTTCTTATTTTTGCAGCTTTTATTTATCTGTGAGAAAGGAAGCAGAAGCAAAGCTGGTGGATGGAACTGGCCACCGACCTCACTATAGTCTCCGTACGCTTTGCAGGGCATTGAGATTTGCAGCATCTAATCCATGTAGCAGCATACCACGCTCACTTTATGAGGTGATTACCTTTGTTGGGGTTTGTTCCAGTGTGTATTCACTACAAAGACTGTTTGGGTAAAGGATAATCCTGTCTTCTAAGCGCAGTATTAAACAGATGATATTTTTCTCCCTGCCCCCTTCCTCTTCCTTTTTTTTTTTTAATGTTATCACTGAAAATAATTCTTCTTTTTAGGGCTTCTGTTTGAGTTTCCTGACACAGCTTGACAGAAGTTCTCACCCAGCAGTTCAAAAGCTAATTTGCCAGCATATAGTCTCTGGCAACATCAAAAGCCTCCTCAAGCAGGTATGTGACTAAGCTGATATAGAGGTATATGGTATTCAGAGTATAATTTATTTTGCCTTCTGCCTTTTACCTCTACATTTCCTTAACAGTCCTGTTTCTCATGTTACAAAGATAAGAACTAGAAAAAAAAATTATACTGTTCCTTCATAATTTCGTACTGCTTGAAATGCCCATATGTTGGCTAGTTTATTTGTTAATATGAAAAAATAAGGAAGCTTTCACAGGCTTTTTATTTTTAGACTCCAAATGCAGGACATATGGATATGAAGCGAACATCTGTGCTTTGTCTCTAATGGGAAAGGAAGAATCTCATTAACGCTGGGAGCTCAGCATGATATTGCATGGAAGATTGGGCAGGTGGGATGGGGGAGACAGTTGTAAGACATAGGTATTTATTTTGGAATAAAACCCTTCATATAGAAAAAAATGTATGAATATAGAAAGATAAAAGCCAGTTTCCTGCTTGGAAGCATACTTCAAAATTCAGTGCTAGGACTCTTGAGACTTTCTGTATCTTCATGGCACTGCCAAAGATTCCTGCTTCATGACCTTGAAATAATCTGGTCAGTCTTTTCCTGGAATTTGCATTCTCTGACAAGGGGACAGTGCTTACTGCAGGAGTGCTCAGGGATTAATTTAAAATGACTTCTTACAGAATACGTTGCAGTGGTGTAGCAGTAGTTGTCTTCATTAGCAAATTGAAACTCATTTGTATAATCTGTTCTTTCTGTCATGTCTCCTTAGCAAATACCGAAACCCCAAGGAGGGAGATTTGTACTTGTAGAAGGATATTGGATTTCAGCTGGCGATAAAGAACCTACTGTAGATGAGACTTATGTGCTAACCCCTTCAGTTAAGCTTAATCTGAAAGACATTGCCAGAGTTGTGTCTGCAGGGTAAGTCTGTTTCAATGTTTCCATTAAAAAACTAAATTAAAGGTGTTTATTTGGGCCTCTAGTGTTAGTGCTGGTTTAGCCTTTGTTTTTTGGCATGACTAATGTCTCGGTTTTTTCTGCTTTACGGTTAACTTTTCATTATACAATGAACTGAATTTATATATGTATTTTTTGTCTTCTTAAACTCACTTACTGCAATACCTAGCTTTATTTAAACTATAATCTAGAAATTTGCCGTTAGAATAACCTGCTTATTTCACACTGCCGTGTAAATCATCATGGGTAGCAGTTAGCACTTGGAAGTAAAGTTACTTATGTTCCTCTGTTAGTGTATGATCTTGGATATTCCAAAAGAGTTAAGTGGTGATGTTCTGGTAATGTAGTTTCTTAATGTAGATCTGTGAAAATTTCAAATGTCAGTGTCTTGTATATGAGAAAGATATGACTGGTGCTTCTAAACCACTCTTTTGGTTATGCCTTTTAGGACTCACCCAGTACTGATTCAAGGTGATACCTCTGTTGGTAAAACCAGCTTAATTCGCTGGTTGGCTGCTGCTACTGGGAATCATTGTGTAAGGATTAACAATCATGAGCACACTGACATTCAGGAATATATTGGCTGTTATACATCAGATGCCTCTGGGAAGTTGGTATTTAAGGAAGGTGGGTGAGCATATTATATTTACTCCGAATTCCTGTCTCGTTTCACTAGTCTTTTTTCTTCTTTTCTGCTTGTCTGTTTTATTACAGTGGAGAGAGAACCTGTCATAAAGTTAGTAGTTGCATATTAATGATAATCACTTATGTGAATTTCAGTGAATTTTAAGAGTTCATGTTTGTGTCATCCTACTGGACAAAAAAAAGATAATTCAGCAATTTAAATAACACTGTTGCTTCTGACTCTGGATTAGCATTTATACTGAGTGAAAACTGGTTACTAAAAGTATCTGAATGCGTGCTTCTGTTAGATTTAGTTTGCTAGGTTTTTAACCTAGGACTTTTTCTTTTCCCTCCAAGGCATTCTCATAGATGCAATGAGAAAAGGTTACTGGATTGTTCTAGATGAATTGAATTTGGCTCCCACCGATGTTTTGGAGGCTCTCAACCGGTTGCTGGATGATAACAGGGAGCTGTTCATTACTGAGACCCAGGAAGTTGTCAAAGCTCACCCTCGCTTCATGCTGTTTGCTACACAGAATCCTCCAGGACTCTATGGTGGCAGAAAGGTCAGTATAATCTCTTCCTTTGAGTAGCTATGACACTAGGGAATGAATATGTCTCATGTATAGAACTGTGATATGGAAACTTTCTGATGCATAACACAGAATTAACATGAAACTCTTAAGAGGTAGAGAGTAGAGGTGGCTGTGGAATAACTTTCAGTACAGCTGGGTTCTGTTTAGGTTAGTTGCTTGTTTTGAAAATACCAAATTTTTAATTATTTGAAAGTAATTGAGAGATGTGTTTTCCTGAACTGGAATTCATGTATATTATATTTGACTCAGGATTTCTTGCGCAAAAGCACTGGAGAAGGTATTTGAATGCTGTTGGTGTCCAGTTTGTGCTGGTTTTGGCTGGAATAGTTAATTTTCTTCATAGTGACTGGTATGGTGCTGTATTTTGGATTTGTGACCAGTACAGCGTTGATAACACAGGGATGTCTTAGTTATTGCGAAGCAGTGCTTACACAATGTCAAGATATTTTTAGCTTCTCTCCCCACCAGTGAGTAGTCTGGGGGTGCACAAGAAGCTGGGAGGGGACACATCCAGGACAGCTGACCCCAACAAAGGGATGCTCCATGTCGTATGATGCTGTGCTCAGCAATAGAAACTGGGGGGAGAAGGGGGAAGAGTGGAATGTTCCATATTTGTTTCCCCAAATAACCATTGTGCATGATGAAGCCCCGCTTTCCTGGAGATGGCTGAACCTGCCCATGGGAAGTGGTGAATAAATTCCTAATTTTGCTTTACTTGTGCATGCTTCTGTTGCTTTACCTATTAAACTGTATTTTGTCTCAACCCGCAAGTGTTCTCGCGTTTGCCCTTCTGAGTCTCTCGCCCATCCCATTGTAGGGGAATGAGCAAGTGGCTGTTTGGTGCTTAGCTGCCTACCACAGTTAAAACACAGTATGTTTTAAAGCGCTTGTCCTCATGCAGGCTGTCTCTTACATTTTCTTTCAGTGGTTATGTGGATGTGCCAATTTGGACACTATGACAGTATCCATATTTCTTGTGAATGTGTAGGGGAAGGTAGATAACATGAGGAATATCAAAGGAAAAAGTTCAAACAATAGTATGTTCTCATATTTTAGGTTTTGTCTAGAGCCTTCAGAAACCGTTTTGTGGAACTGCATTTTGATGAACTGCCAAGTGCTGAGCTGGAAACCATCCTGCACAAACGGTGCAGTTTGCCACCTTCTTACTGCAGCAAGCTTGTCAAAGTCATGTTAGACCTGCAAGTATGAGAGTCTTTCTTCTTCTGTAGAAAACAAAATATGCAAACATATTTCAGCACAAAGTAATAGAAATTTCTTTTGGGGGGGAGGAGTTGCTAACTGATATTTAAAGACCTAAACTTTAATTTATGGAAGAGAACATACCAGAGTACTTAGTTTGGTGGTTAAGTTAGAGGATAGGGGAGACCATGTCAGTTTTGAGGGAAACGTATCAGCAAAAAAAATTAGTAACAGTCTTTGGGTTTGATGTATAAAATAATCCCTTGCTCTGCATCCGAAGTACAGTATTGGATTTTTAGCTGTGTTTGGGTTATGCTAAATTTCGTATTATTTTAAAGTAATAATTTTGGGTGTGTTCTGACACTCTTGTGTTTAACACTCATGTAACAGTTGGTATTTAGCTAAAACTGACTCATATTTAAATTGCAGTCTCTTCTTTTAATTGCAGTAGCACAAACCAGAGCACACTTCAAAGTGCTAAAATATATTTTGGTGTAGAACCTAATCTTATGCTTGGGTTTTGGTTTATTCCAGGTACCTATTTTCTTCTCAGTACTTTTATTTATTATTTATCTATTATTATCTATATTATTTTGTTCATGGTACCTATCAAATAACTGCTTAAAGGTAATTTGAGTTTTGGAGTCATGACAGTACCAGACTTTTTTAATACAGTTTGGTTGAAGAAGTGTCATATCAGAGAGTTCTGATTAGCTTTGCTTTAAGTATTCAAACTGGTTAATAAACAAATGGCTCACATTTTGTTCTTATGACAGTCTTACCGCAGAGGTTCAACGGTGTTTGCTGGGAAGCATGGGTTCATTACCCTGCGGGATCTGTTTCGCTGGGCTGAAAGGTACAGATTGGCAGAACAGCTGGAGAAGGAGTATGATTGGCTTCAGCACTTAGCAAATGATGGTGAGCCCTGCTACCTCAGGTTTTTTAAATATCTGTAGAATTGATTTCTAACCCTAGTTCTTAAGCATAAATTTTTGTTGCTGCTTAACCAGGTAGTAATTGCTTTCTCTCTTCCTTTGTTTTATAGGTTTTATGCTTCTGGCAGGCAGAGTCAGGAAACAGGAGGAGGTGGATGTTATTCAGAGTGTCCTTGAGAAACACTTCAAGAAAGAAATATATCCTGAGTCTCTCTTCTCGGGAGAAAGCGTCAAAAAGCTACTGGGTGAGTCTTCTAGAAGGACCATACTGGTACTTCTCTAGACGGTGACTGAAGCTGATGGATTGCTTTGTGTTGTGCAGCTAAATCCTCCATGCGGATGTCAGTGATGGACAGAGATTTTCACCATATTGTCTGGACTCAAGGAATGAGGAGACTTGCTGTTTTGGTGGGACGAGCCCTGGAGTTTGGTGAACCAGTACTGCTGGTGGGAGACACTGGGTAACCTTGCTTTTTATGCTGCACTTCATTGCTACGCCAGATACTGAGTCAGATACAAAGTGATTGAGGCTTCAGTGCTTCTTTGATCTGAGACGTTTATACCTCTCTCACGGCAGACTTGCAACTGCTGTTTTTCACAGTTTGCTTTTGAGGGGAAGCAACTGCATCTCTTTCAGCACAAGTCTTTAATGGGATTATCTGCATTATGTATAACTACATAGAAATTATAGAGAAAGTAGTAAAATTGAAACAAACTGACTTCTGTCCCCACCTTTCACAAGGTGCCTTTTAGAATCTAACTGTCTGTCACTGGAGAGGTTGCTTTTGGGGAATTGTGACATTTTTCTGTTTGCGAGCATATTTGCTTTACATAGAATTACAGAATTGGTTGGGTTGGAATGGACCTTAAAGATCATCTAGTTCCAACCCTTGCCATGGACAGGGACACCTTCCACTAGACCAGTTTGCTCAAAGGCCTGTCCAGCCTGGCCTTGACGTTTTAAGAGCCTGAATATTGTCTTGCTACTACTTCTCCTCCACTGCCACTGCCTCATGTTGTAAAGGAGATCATGAAAGTAGAGCTGTCTGGTCCTGTGCTGGTTATACATTTGAAGAGTGAATTGTTGTAGGAGAGAAGTGAATAAAAGCACTAGAATCATAGAATCAACTAGGCTGAAAAAGACCTTTAAGATCATCAATCCAACCTCTACCCCAGGACTGCCAAGACCACCACTAAACTATGTCACTGACAGCCTCATCTACAGTTTTTGAATGCTTCCAGGGATGGTGATTCCACCACTTCCCTGGGTAGCCTGTTTCAGTACCTGATCACCCTTTCAGTGAAGAAATTGTTCCTAATATCCAATCTGACCTCCCCTGGCGCAACTTGAGGCCATTACCTTTTGTCCTATAGCTTGTTACTTGGGAGAGGAGACTGACACCCACCTCATTACAGAATCCTTTCAGGTAGTTGTAGAGAGCAGTAAGGTCCTCCCTGAGCCTTCTATTCTCCAGACTAAACACCCCCAGTCCCCTCAGCCATTTCTCATGAGACTTGTGCTCTAGTCCCTTCACCAACTTAATGCTCTTTTCTGGACCCACTCCAGCAACTCACATCTCTCGTGTAGTGAGGGGCACAGAACTGAACATAGTGTTCAAGGTGTGGCCTCACCAGTGCTGAGAACAGGGGGATTATTGCTTCCCTGGTCCTTCTGGCCAGGGAAAGGGAGAAGTAAAATTATTCATGTAATAAATGAGAACTCTAGGAACTCAGCAGTTTATTCCCTCAGATTTAGGCTTGGTCTAGACATGTAGCATCTCCAGTTCAGTGAAATGTTAGGCTGAGTACCTGTAGCGCCAGGCTGAAATAAATTTAACTTTAAACCTGCAGAAATTCATCAGTGTAGATATTGATTTAATTAAAGCCGTCTTGTGCAAGTCAGCAACAGTTGTTGTGCCAAAAATGGCTTCACTTAGCATACATTTGTTTCAAGGAAAGGAGCAGAAGGAAATTTGCATGCTGGGCCTTTGTCTCATAGCTCTTCAATGAAAGTATGAATCTTGTCCAAAATGAGCTGATTGCTTGGATTCGAGTGGGGTTTTTTTGTTATTCTTCCATTTCAATTAAATTGCTTTGTTGCAGGTGTGGTAAAACTACCATTTGCCAGATCTTTGCAGCATTAACAAATCAGAAGCTGTACTCGGTGAATTGCCACTTGCATATGGAGACTTCAGACTTCCTGGGGGGACTGCGACCAGTCAGACAGAGGTCAAAAGACCAGGTTTGTCTTAACATTGATAGCAATTGGATAGTGTGACCATGGAAGCAAAAAGCAGCAGTTATTAATGACTTTTCCATTTCTTAGGAGGAATCTGATGGTTCTAGACTCTTTGAGTGGTGTGATGGACCTCTTGTTTTAGCAATGAAAGAAGAGGGTTTTTTCCTCCTTGATGAGATTTCTTTAGCTGATGATTCAGTACTAGAGCGACTTAACAGGTATGTCTCAAATGTGTTAGACACATTGAAGGTACTTAATACTATTCACTATACAAACATGAGCAGGGTAAATCTAGCTTGTTTTAGGCACATTGGTTTCCTGACCTGGGTGAGCTGCACTCTTAATCATGTAGCTCCTGCAGAAAGGGAGAATGACCCAAATAAGTCTGGCCTTGTTCATATTTCAACTTCTGTGACAGTTTGTTTTTCTATTTGTCGTCCATCTGAAAGAGGTGCTAGTTATAATCACAGTTTAAAATTTTAATTATAGCTGAGGGAAAAATAGTAAGGTAAGACAATATGAAACTGCCTTGTCTTGCTGAAGTCTTAATGTCTTAACTTGCCTGGAAAAATAAAAGGTACTTAGGTTGAAAAGTAGATATGTGTATGTTTGCTTGACATATGTTGGTACACTGATTATGTTGGTTTTGAACGCTTTAGTTGGTGTTGTTACTTTCCATTTGGCTTTATAGTGCTGCTATGGACTATCTGCACTCAAATTGCTGTATTAGTTTCATGGACAAAAATAAGATGATGAAAGAATTTTCTTTATTCAATAGTTCATGTCCCTGGATAAAGAAATTAAGAACATAAACCCTAGTTCAGTTGAAACATTTTAAACAGTATCTGAAGACAGTTTACAGCATGAGTTAAGTTGGAAAATAAAACTGAAAGTAAAATCTCCAATTTACCAGCTGCAGTATTAGTGTTTTCAGGCTGTCGGTGAGCTCTTGAAAGTAGTGCATCTTGTCAAATCCCAGAAACAGTCTAGTTATTTCCCTCCTTTGTGTAAAATAAATAAATAAATACATTTAATTTCCTTATCTGCTTGCAGCAGTATCCCTCATTTTACCCTTTTCTATTACTCATTATATTGAGATGACTAGCAGCTGCTTTTTGTACCACATCCAAACCCTCTCTGTTGCAAGCTATTGGGGTTTGGATTTTTTTTTAATTGTATGATGGCAGCTCTCATTCTTTCATAAAGCTCAGTTAACCTCTTTGTATTATAGTGATACTAAGCAGGGTCTTTCTAAACAGGTCAAACTTTTACAGCTTATAGTGTACAGTGAAGAACAGCTAATAAAACAAATGAAATACCACAAAACCATAAAAACCTAGTAGAATGCTTCTCAGATTTATTCTGTCAGCTTGAAAACTGGTTTATTGTGCAGATTTCTTTATCTAGCTCCTGTGAATACGAGTTTTGCCATTGCTTTTGTAAAAAGAGTATGTGAGATACATACTTTATTAGATAAGGTTTTTGACAGATCATTTGAGCTGAAATTTTTCAGCAGTATTGGGTAGGGTTTCCCACTGAACAAGATCAGAAATGCTCTCAACTGGGGAGGATGAACAGATTTTAAATTTTTAATACAAATTCTGGGGCACTGAAAGTTTAATCAGGCCAGTTCATTTTTAAATGACCTTTTGAAGTGTGAAACAGAATTTAAAATCAACAATTTTTTTAACTTTCTCTCTAGTGTTCTTGAAGCTGAGAAGACATTGGTTCTTGCTGAAAAAGGTGGTCAAGATGATGAGGATAATGAGGTAGAACTATTAGTTGCAGGAAAGAAATTTCGTATCCTTGCGACCATGAACCCAGGAGGTGATTTTGGGAAAAAAGAGGTAAATGTCAAAGCAACTGGAAGTATAGGATGGATCTTCTGGTCATATTGGCTGTCTAGTGATGGAGGTGCAATGCAGAAATGCATCATGCCAGTTATGGCATCCAGTGCTTCCCGATTGGTATCTGCTTCATCACTCTACAGGAGGATTAGGATGTATCTGTTTTCTATCGCTTCTGTGTGCTGTCATTTTGACAATATCCGTCAATACTTGGCAGAATGTGAAAGAAAACTTCAGGCTTTAAATACTCTAGGTAGGCTTGAGATATAGCATACTTAAATACAGGAAATGTGGCTTGTGAAGCTAAATCCAGTTCTAACAGGAGTCTAGAGCAGTGTGAAGTTGCATGTTAGATTATTTTCCCTAGTGCTGTTCAGAAAGTGATAGAAGTCGTCTTGTTCTTCTCAGGAAATACGAACATCACATCCCAAAAGATCTTTCTCGTTAAATGAAAAAATCTCTTTCTGAAGTTTGGCTTCAAGTAACTTAAAATAGGTTTAAAATCCCAAAACTTTTAAGCAGTATTGGGAGCTAGGACTGAAAAAAAGAACTGCAAGCTCTTTTACCCAAAAGAAGATGGGTACTCTATTTAAAGCAGTTTCTACAGTACAGAACAGATCATTGTAAAGCCATGTGTTAAAAGGGAATCATATCTGCATTGTGTTTGTGCCGATGACTTTTCTTGACTAATTCAGCCAGAGGAAGAGAGGAATTACAGGAATGAGTTGTAACTGAAGGCAAATTTCCATGTGGTAGTTTGCCTCTGTAAGCAAAGGCAGATTACATAGCCATTACTTGATACATGATGTCCTACAATGAAATGGAGCTTTGGTGCTTCAAACTAGCTCGGTGTCTTCCCATATTCTTTTGAACTTTATCAGCCATTTCCTGCCTTGATGTGGTACTAGAGATCTTAAAATGCACATTCTCTCAAAGGTTTTGTTACAAAGTGGCCCTGTCAAAATTAGAAGGAAAGATCTAGCTTGATCACTTGGTTTATTGCTTGCAAGTACTGTGGCTGCAAGGATATTGGTTAATTGCAATATTAAGTAACATGATGTAGTGTAACTTGAATTGCTAATGTCATTCTGCTTGGTTGCAGCTTTCTCCTGCATTGCGCAACAGATTTACAGAAATATGGTGTCCACAAAGCAATGGCCGTGATGATTTAATACAGATTGTAAAACACAATCTTCATCCGGGATTGTCTCTGGGTGGGATAAACTATCAAGGTGGGTATTTCTCTGTGTGTTGGTATTCAAACATTGTTAAGAAAAAAAATTAGTTTGGAGGCTGCTAAACTTTCCTCAGAATTTATACCGCGATACCGCTTTTTCTTGTAAGTACATCTCTCTCTGATGACAGTTATGAAGTACTTTGTTCTTCCCTCACTATGTATGTTTTATGGCTAGCCAGAAATAAGTTGAAGGTTTCACCATCCAAGTAGTTGAATTATCCCCTTTAGTGTCCCATCTTACTTTCAATCTAGGTGTTGAAAGAAATGGAACTTCATTTTCTGCCAGCAGCTTCACTGTTACATTAATCACTTGATTCTGTCTTATTAAAAAGGATCTGTAATGACAGCACAGACATGGATTTTTCAGTTATCCTGCCTTTTCAGATACAGAGTACTCATCTGTGTTGCTCATACGTTACAGCTATGCCTACTTTAGTGATGCTTTTTATACAACAATGTAATAGATGTGACCAATAAAATTATTTTATAACGCCATTGACTTTTTCACTCTCTTTTCAGGGACAGACATAGCAGAGCTCATGATGGACTTTGTTGAATGGCTGACTAATCAAGAGTTTGGTCGCCAGTGTATTCTGAGTGTGCGAGATATTTTGTCGTGGGTTAATTTTATGAATGTCATGGATGGGGATGAAAGTTCTGCTAAGGAATACAGCCTTTTTTACATTTCTCCAGTCATGTCTTTTATCCATGCTGCATGTTTGGTGTACATTGATGGAATAGGATCAGGTAAGTCTACAGTGCTCCTTTGGTAGCAGAAAATAGGAAGTTATATATTTGTATTAGTATTTTTTAGTAGACTGCAATCAGAATGCTTTGAAGCAGCATGGAACTCTTCTATGAGAAGTTTTCACTTCAATTTAATAGGATCCTGTACTTCATATGCCTTTTTTGTTTTTCAGTAGCAAAAGTTTGAATAATACAGCAAGCTTAAGTAAATTAGAGGTAGTAGCAAAAGCTAGCAGACAAATTAAGAAAGCCTGTGGTTTTTATTGAGTCTTCTGAGCTGGTATGGTATTTAATCACATGACCACATACTACTCTCTCTCTCCCATGTCAGCATTTGTGCATGCTACTCCGTATCATATGCATAGCTCAGAATGCATCTTTGCATGTTTAGCTACTGGCCCAGCTGATAAATAGGAGATATGGGAATGGGGAAAAAGTGAAAAGGCACAGGAAACGCAGGGGAAGAAGGCCGAGGGGGACGATAACAAAGGATCGGGGTGATAGTAATTATAGAAGAAAGATGTTTGGGAATTGGATCCTTAATTCTCGTGCTCACAGAACAATTTGTCCGTGGTAAACAGTACTGGAAGCACTGACAAGCAAAAGCACTAACAGGAAATAAAGAATCATAGAATAGTTAGGGTTGGAAAGGACTTTAAGGTCATCTAGTTCCAGTGTACAAAAATGGCATCTGTGAAGGAACTGAGTTTCTTAGTCATAAGATGAATGTGCCTAGTTATGTTTGTGAAGCATGCTTAACTTTTCTAATTACAGGTACAACATCCAGCTCAGCTGATACTGCTTTATTAGCTCGTGAAAAATGCCTGACATTCTTATGTGAGAAAATGAGTCAATTCCTTGAGCTGACTGATTATCAGAAGAATGAGCTAAAGATTTATGATAGAACAAAGGAGAAAGAGTTTGTGTGGATGGACAACTTTATGGGAATCCAGCCCTTTTTTATTCCAAGAGGCAAGAGACACTGGGGGAATGGGTAGACATTTATTCTGTGGGTTTTACTCCCCGTAGTTCTGTTATCCACTAAATCTAAGTGGGATACCTGAACCATTACAAAACAATCTATAGTTAGTTCTCAAACCTTAGAAAAATGCCTTTTCTGCCTCCAAGTGTGTTGATTGCAATTTGATCACATTTATTAAGACACATCTCTTAATTGTGTTCTTTGACTTTTTTAAATTACTGGTTAATGGCTAATTTTAGTAGACGTTTTGGTGTAACAAAGCTTCTTTAATTTTGAGTTATAATTTTCTATCACTTTGCATGGTCAGAATGTCTGCTGACTTCTACCATATAAAGCTCATTCTGGCCTTTGTTGAAAGCATGGGAAGCAGGGGTCCTGGCTACAGAATGGAGACTAATGCTACTTCTGCTATAACTTCTCAAAGATTTGCTGTAATTTTTGCAACATTGTTTAGTCCTGCATTTCAGTTCCGCATGACAAATTAATGCAAATCAAAAATCAAAATATTGCTTTCTACTTTTAAGATATAGGGATGGGACTAAAAAGTGACGACTATGAGCTTTTTAGTTCAGATGGTTGGTTTTTAGTACATGGGACTATGTCATTCATCTTTGAACATTTTGGTATTCATGGATTGTGTTAGTCATGCATAAAATTGTACAAGATGATGCTTTTTTGTAAATTGCTTAGTTTCCCCTCTGCTGATTAGATCACAGAAGGAAGGATCTCTTTCAAACTAAACAGGTATCGAGATGCATAAGATAAAATGGTGATTAGTATCTTGTATACCTGAGCAATGCTGTATTTACAGGATTTGGGAGTGATGTCCCAGAGAGCTATACTGGCTGGAATTCAGCAGACAAGCTCTATATTCTCTCCTCACTGTATGTCATAATAACAGTAAAGAAAATACATGCCTAGAAGCACACTTTAATTAAAGCAATCTTCCATCACAGAACTGGCAGTTTGTGGAACAGATTAATACGAGGTTCTAAAACATGACTGAATTGTATCGTTCAGTGCCAAATTTTCAAAAGCTGATTTTGAGTTTTAGATTTACATGTCTGAAAGCGCAGGGGACAGACTTGTGATTTTTCAGTGACAGATTTCTAGTTTGGGTCATGAACCAGGAGGTGTCACATGGAAAAATGCATTATATATTCATATGGGTTTTGCAAAATTCAACGAAAATGTGTGGATATGGGCTGAGACACAGCTGTCAGTCAAACAGAAAGTTTATGTGGCTGACCTCTGAGAATGGGATCCATTGCTTGCTGTAAAGAGATTAGCAATTAATAGGGGGAATGATCTTGTTCCATCAGCAGCTCCAGCCTGGTGCTTTAATTGTTTCCTGGTTACCTTTCCTTTGTTTCAGGCCCGGTTCTCCAGAGGAACAGCATTACAGATTATGCTCTAAATGCCGGGACTACAGCAGTGAATGCACAAAGACTGTTAAGAGCCCTACAGCTTAACAAACCTATTTTGTTGGAGGGGTCACCGGGTGTGGGCAAGACCAGTCTAGTTGCTGCCCTGGCAAAAGCCTCAGGAAACTGTCTTGTTCGAATCAACTTGTCTGAGCAAACGGTATAATAAAATAGTATCTTTGTAACTTTCTGTTTGTGGCAGGGGGGAGATTCTGCTCAACTTAAAAAGCATAGTTCTTTTTAACTTTAGCACTGAGTCTGAAATGTCAATTTTTCCTTCTTGGTCTCAAGATAAAACTGAATGGAAAGGGGGGAACCAGAAAGAGCAGTGAGCTTCTGTGAGCGAAATGCCAATTGCCAGAGTTTTCTGTTCTTTTCAAGTGAAGACATTTGTATCTTTGTCTGCTGTGTTTTTCTTGGCTTCTACAAAGTTACTTAAAAACAGCTTTAAGGCTCTTTAGCTTTTTTTGTTCCAATTTAATTTTTTTTCTATTTGTTAAATGTAGTAGGTGGGCGCTGGAGTTCTATCATGGAAAGCTTTTAGCACCTTGCAGTTACTGAAATTTTCAAAATAGAGCTAAAATGTAGGTATTAAAAGGGGAGGGAGAAAATGTGAAGTATAGTTAACAAAGGCTTTTTATGAAAAACTTTTTTTTCTTTTTTGGTATTTTTTTGAGTTTTGTAATTTCCCCCCTACCTCACGTCCCATTCTCTATTCCCAAAGGATGTGACTGACTTGTTTGGGACAGACTTGCCTGTTGAAGGTGGGAAGGGAGGAGAATTTGCCTGGCGTGATGGACCTCTACTAGCAGCATTAAAGGCTGGACATTGGATTGTACTAGATGAGGTAAATTCTAGTTTGGGGTACACATAAAATGGGATATTCTGGAAGAGCAAAGGTGGTGATTTGGCATGTAGGATAAATACCTTCAAGGGTTGATAACTGAAATAAATTTTGCTTACTTTGTTATGTGCATCTAGTGCCACACTGAAAGTGATTTTTCCACTTAAGAGAAAATTAATCTCCCTCTGCTAAGTCCCTCTGCCCATTGGTCCTCTATAGAGGTAATGTGAAAGACCAGATTTGACTAGACCTCTTTTAGACAAGAGGCCAAGGATTGAGTCCCAGCCTGAATTACTGCAGAAAACAAAGGGTAGATTTGCAAGTTTTTGGAAGGAGTGTCAACAGAAGTTTTGGTACACATGATCTTGTATGGAAATAATTTCCGTAATATAGAAGGCATTTTGTTGGGAGTAACGCGCTGTTTGAATACTGATTTAATGATTTAATTGAGGTGAAGAAGAGTTCCATTTCACCAGTATAAGCTATCCTGCCACCACAAATTTGTTCTTGTACCGTGTAGCAAGTGCTTTCAAGCATATGCATGCACCGAGCTCACTTCTTGACAACATGATTCTAATTATTGCAGAATGCAAAATCTTAAATTTTTTAGCTGTTTCTAGACCTCGTTTTTCCTGTTGTAAAGGGTACTGCTTTAAACAACCATTATATTGAAATAACCCAGACTGCTTTCTTTTAAGAAACAAGCAAACAAACAAAACACTGTGAATATTTCAAATGTATGAACATACGTTCAGAAGAAACATCTTGAACATGCAGATTTTACAATGGAAAATTGTTTTGTTGTGATGGTAGAAACACAGTACAAATAGAAAGCGCACATAAGGAAAAGTGTTAGTTAGTTGCTCCAGAGTAGTAACAGTCTAGATGGAGGTAATGACATGTGACAGTGCTAGAACAGCAAAGAAGTTGAATTTTACCTTCTGTGTATCCCAGACTGTTAAACTAGTGTGTAAAAGTGTTCTGTGGAACATTAATATTGTATCTTTATTTCTTTCCTCAGTTGAATTTGGCTTCTCAGTCTGTATTAGAGGGGCTAAATGCGTGCTTTGACCACAGAGCAGAGATTTATGTTCCAGAATTGGGAATGAGTTTTCATGTACAGCACAAGACGACTAAGATTTTTGGATGCCAGAATCCATACAGACAAGGAGGTGGAAGAAAGGGTCTGCCCAAGTCCTTCCTTAATAGATTTACACAGGCAAGCTTATTTGTTTGATTTAAACTATGTCATAATCCTGTCTTGTAGTATCCTGATAATATCAACACTTGGTATGCCCTTTATTCTACAGGTGTATGTTGATCCACTGTCAGCAGAAGATATGGAGTTTATTGGGAATACGCTGTTCCCTGCTATTGATAAAAGTATTATTGCAAAAATGGTTGCTTTCAATAACAAGGTAAATGCATACTTTAATTTCTTTTGTGTATAAGTAGGCAGAATGCAGGAAGATTAAAAATATTAAGTCTAATGTTACATTTCCAAGCATTTTTAGAGAAGCATGTAGGTAAAAAAGAGGAATGGAAGTATATGCAGAAGAAAGTAAAGCACACCACTAAACCCCACCTGAATTCTTGTGCCACTACAATCAGAGACTTAGTTGATAATGAAGAGGCTATTTCACAGAAGATAAAATGTGTATATTTATATATCTAAATGGCTTATATATATACACACACAAAAAAAAAAAGGCTTATATATAGCTCTAGATCTCTAAATGGCTTATAGATATCTATACACACACACACACACACACATGCAAAAGGCTTTGTTCTGCAAAAGGTGGAAACAGTTACAGTTTGGTAGCTTGGTAAAGTAAGTTGAGAAGATAATGGTTTTCCACATAGGGATTTCTCTTGAAGCACAAACCAAAAACTGAAATGTGTGTTTCTGATTCTGATCTGAATTTTTAATCTTCTGCTTATTATGGAATGGTGTTAGTGAAAGCAGCATCTGGTCTTTATTACAGAAGCAGAAGCTTGTAATGATATGTAGCATTCTTCTGGAATGCTAAGACCAATAAAGGAAAATCTTTCCTGATAGGATTTGTCTATGGCAAAGGATTCAGAGATGCTTTTGCATTCTACTAATATAAAAGGTTTTCAACCAGCATTAATTGCAGGGCATCAGATTACAGTTATTTTGTGGCTTAGATGCTGCCATTTCATGCAAAGTGCGGGATATAAGTCACAGTATTTTATTTATGGTCATGCTTCTGAAATTCTGTTTAATCTTTATGTCAAGAAACAAAACTGCAAGTGAAATAGTGTTAGAACAACACTTCTGTGGCCTGACGTAAAATCTTTTGTGGCAGCATCTTACTTGAATACTCATTTATAGAGTGTAAGAGTAGAAATTAAAATGGAGCCGAATGCTAGAGAATTTTAGGAGAGGAGAGGCAAACTAAACCAAACTTTAGCTCATGACGTGTTCAGAAAAGTGAGTCAGGTTGCTCTTGCTGTTGTCCTCTGTCTTGTAAGCAGTGCCAAAGGCAGAAGTTCAGTTGAATTTTATAAAAAGCGTTTGAAGACCAGCACTTGTGTGGAATAAAAGATTTTTAATTTTTTTTTTCAATTGCTACTTTTTCTAGATTGACAAAGAAGTAATGGTTGAAAAAAAGTGGGGGCAGAAAGGAGGACCCTGGGAGTTCAACTTACGTGATCTTTTCCGCTGGTGCCAGCTTATGCTTGTTGACCAGTCACCAGGGTGTTACGATCCAGGCCAGCATGTATTTTTGGTATATGGCGAAAGAATGAGAACCAGGGAAGACAAAGAGAAGGTGAGCCGTGTATTTTCCTTCCTTGCCCTTCAGATTGTCAGAAAGTATTCCTAGAAATCCAAGTGAAAAGTTGAAGATGCCTTGCAATTCATTCATAGATATTACTTAACTCTTACAAAAGAAAAATAGGTTTGCTTGGAGTTTCGAAGTTTAACATATGTTCCTGCTCCCCTTGTCATTTAAAATATCAGTTTAATTATCCACTAGCATAATAACAGAAAGCTGGTGTAAATGAAAGCATCTGAAGGGGGCCTACAAGGATGCTGGAGGGGGACTCTTTATTAGGGGCTGTAGTGATAGGACAAGGGGTAATGGCTTTAAACTTAAACAGAGGCAGTTTAGGTTAGATATAAGGAAGAAGTTCTTTACAGTGAGGGTGGTGAGGCACTGGAATGGGTTGCCCAAGGAAGTTGTGAATGCTTCATCCCTGGTGGTGTTCAAGGCCAGGGTGGACAGAGCCTTGGGCGCAACATGGTTTAGTGCGAGGTGTCCCTGCCCATGGCAGGGGCCTTGGAGCTAGATGATCTTGAGGTCCTTTCCAACCCAAACTATTCTATGATTCTATGACTTAAAAAGAGCAAAACACAAGATATGTTTGTGTGATTGTTTGTTATATAATAATGTTCCCATAGAAGTATGATTGCATGCCTATTTGGAAGCATGAGAAGACATGCAGCAGAAAAGAGAAAGAGCACTGAGACAGGGAGAGATTCTTAAAGTTATGGTTAGAAAGTATTTGTGTCAGTACAGTACATAAAAATAATGTCCTGTAATTCAGCCCTTCCCTGACAGGGTTTCTTTTATAAAACTTTTCTTTATCTGTCACTTCTTTCTTCTGCCTGTCAAATTGCTCCCCTCAGTCTGTTAAACTTTCTGTTTAAAGTTCCTCTAATAAAACATACTTACTACAGTTGTGATTCCACCTTTGCCACCACTTATCCCTCTGTTGCCTAGAAATCCTTGACTTTTATTTAATTTCACAACACTTAAATGGTATTAAACTAAAAGTCAGACTGTAAGACTGAATGTACTGACTGTATATGATTGGGTATTTTTCTCATGGGTTTACTTTCCCCTTCCCTGTAATATTACAGTTTTATGTGTTATCAAATAGATAATTTATGGAATGGCTTCATGGAGTGACTTCTTTCCCAGCATTTTGTTAAAGACAAACATCACTTACAGTATTTCAAGTCGCAGGAAAGCATGGTTAATGAAGGAGTTGCTGCAAACATCTCACACTCACTTAAATTGCTTGCTGCGCTTTGAATGAAATAGCACTTGTGATTAAACTATTAGTTACTATCACAGGGCTGTGGAGCTGAGAGGGAAGACTACTTTAGAAGTAAATCTTTTATAATAGTGGATAACTTAAGACTGGTAAGTCTTTATTTTTTTGCACTTTCAACTCTTTTAGGTTATATCTATATTTAGAGACGTTTTTGGCCAGGAGGCTGATGTGTATACGGGAACCAGAGAGTTTCACATCACTCCATATAATGTTCAGGTAAGCTGTTGACAAGAGGTTTTGTGAGTGGAGGGAGAAGGCGATGACTTGCACAGCTGAGCCTCTTTGAGTACTCACCCATGTGTCTCTCATCCCTTCCAGATTGGTTATTCAGTTCTTTCTCGTGGCAACTATATTCCTCGTCCTGGCAGAAATCTCTCACTCCTGCATCATTCACTGCAGTCCCTTGAGTTCATAATGAAATGTGTGCACATGAGCTGGATGGTAATCCTGGTGGGCCCAGCAGCTGTTGGCAAAACCAGTCTTGTTGAGCTGCTGGCCCATCTGACTGGCCATCGACTAAAAATCATGGCCATGAACAGTGCGATGGATACAACTGAACTCCTGGGTGGATTTGAACAGGTGAATAATGCTTTGGTAATACAGCAGTATTTCTCTTTCGTATATGGCCAGTCCACTGTGATTGTAGAGTGTAAGCATTAAATGGAGCCTTAAGCACCAGTGTCTCTGGATGAACTAACTCTCTAATGGCATGTTTGCAGGTTGATATCAACAGGCCGTGGCAGCACCTGTTGGAAAAAGTGGAGAATACTGTGAACACACTAGTAAGGGACAGTCTTCTCCTGACAGAAATTTGTGCAGATGATGCTGAACTTGTGCTGCGTGCTTGGAGCAGTTTCATCCTGAATTATAAACCCAAATCTCTGGGTGAAGGAGGTAGAAGTGTCACAGCTGAATTAGTGAGCAAACTGGAGGGAGTGCTTGTACTTACCCAGCGACTAAACAACAAAATAAATTCCTACTCAAAGGCAGGTATGTATGGTGGGAGACTTGAAGTAAGACTATATGTTCCTCTGAAGGAAGTAAGAGAAATACATAAATATGCAGTGAAATCTTGAGAAAACTTGGGGGGAGAAGTTTGAAGGTTTTTGTGTGTTGTTTCCTACTACGTACTTTTACTACAGCTTAGCTTCTGAAAAAGTTACTTTGGTGATAGTTCTTCAGGTTTATTTTTTGCGTAGTTACACTTGGTAGAAATTCTCGTGACATACGATGCAATACAGCTTATACCTTGTATTCCTAAGAAAAGGAATTTGGATACTCTATTCTTGCGTTTGTTCTCTGAAGCATTGATCAGCTGAGCTTTACAAATGTCAGCAGAACTATGTATGGGTTGCTTTTCTGTATGGTATTCATACCCATCAAACTTCACCTAATGAGGGAGAAAGGATGGAGAAAAGTGCCAGTCTAGTTTATATTTCTTTGTGCTTGCAAACTTGCTCTGTCCTTGTGAATGTGGGAGGCTACTTGAAGAGTTGGAACCTCTGCTGTTTTACTCCCCTAAAAAGTAGGAAACGGGTATGTCTTGACTGGAGCGGGAAGCCACCTCAGTCATGTAAGTCTTGATGTAAGACATACCTTCTTTCAGAGTTTGCTCACCTGGTAGAAGAGTTCCGGCGTTTCAAGCTGCAGCAGGCCCACGCTGCTGACTGTGACAGCCATGGCACGTTCGAGTGGGTGGATGGGATGCTGGTTCAGGCCCTGCAGTCTGGAGACTGGCTGCTGATGGATAATGTTAACTTCTGCAAGTAAGAGACTTCGTGGCTTTGTTTCACTGAGTAAATTCCTTGACCCTCCCTAATTGACTTTACCTCTTACTCAGTATTTTGCATTTGAGAACAATGCATGGGAGCAGTAACTTGCATTTTCTGGGAGTGTCTTCCTTCTTGGACAGCTTAGCAGTTGATAGTTTTTCTGTTACCTTATGACATAATCAGCTGTTTGGCCTTTAGCTTAAGACTGGTGCCATTTTGATTTCAGATCAGAAAGGGATCAAACTGTTACCTTTTTGTAAACGTATAAATTTCCTTTGAACATAGCCCTTCTGTGCTGGACCGCTTGAATGCTCTACTTGAACCAGGAGGCGTTCTTACCATGAGTGAAAGAGGTGTGATAGATGGCACAATTCCTACAATAGCTCCTCATCCAAACTTCAGGTACTTTGCATTTCTGCCTTTTTTTCCCCCTGACACTAAATAGCAGGTTTAGAAAAAAAAAATGCCTGCAGGGAGCCAGTCTTTTGGTATTTTGAATGCTGTTCAGTTTGCCGTGCACTGTAGTGACGCCGTCTGTCTGGCAAGAAAGAAAACTGCACTGTAAGGAGCATACGATAGAGAGCTTAAGAGGCTTGGCTTTATATCCCTGTTGCTACAGACTATTGCACTGAAAAATTCATAGCAGTGTACCTCTGCTTTGACTCTCCATTTCTAAGTTAGGATTTGAGCACTTCACTGTCTCACTGTAACGGAATTGGAAACAAGATCTTGGACTTTTCAGAAATCTGTTTTCGCTGCACTCTATCTCAGAAGTGATTTTTTAATTGCATTTGAGAGATGTCTACTGATAGTATTAACTTACTTGGGTGTTGGATACTTTGTTTTTTAACTAGCACAGATTTATCTGATGCTTTTGCTAAGACTTAAAAGTCTGTAGCTCAGAGGCATAGTGTAACTTTTTTTTGTAAGTAGGAAATGATAAAATAGACATAGGTCATATAAAACTGAGTTAAAAATAATGCAGTATATCAGTGGCTAATTTCAAAACATAATTATTCATACAGTTTTCTTATTTAAATTCATTAGATGTCTCTGGGTTTCTAGATAACAGTGTTCCCATATTTATGAAGATGAATTTACTTTATGGAAGAGCAGATTTGGTGGTTTCCAGAGCGGTCATTTAAAACCCTAAGTTACATCTTAAGAATGTAAGGCAGTTGGACTAGATGATTGTTATAGGTTACTTCCAACTGAACTATTATATTCTAATATCCAACAGGCTTTTTCTTTCAATGGATCCTGTTCATGGGGAAATATCCAGAGCCATGCGGAATCGTGGGATTGAAATTTACATTCCTGGGGAGAATGATGGAAATGTATTGGACAGTCTGGATTTGAAGACACTCCTGCATGGTTTGGGTTTAGTAGGAGATAGCGTCTGTGATGCACTTATGGCTGTGCATTCAGAAACAAAGGCAGCAACAGCAGGTAAAAGAAGTCTGTTCAGCATTTTTAACAACTTGGGTTCGTTACATACATTTGAATTATCTCTTTAATGTTAAAGCTTGGTTATTTTATTGTGTAATGTCCCAGTATAAGTAAAGGCATATAAGCATAATCAGGTAGGTTTTGGTTGGTTTTTTTGTGTTCTTGCATCATAAAAATATGATAACTGGAGTGCTTTGTGCAGAGGCATTGGACACTGGCAAATGTCAGTTATCTATTGCTATAGAGAAGGCAATATATTCTTAGTGAAAATCAGCAAAAGAAAGGGTTTGCACAAGGCCTTTTCAGGTTGTTCTTTGGAGCAAGATGACACTGAGTTTCATTCATCTTAGCTGCTTGATGTCTTATTTTGAGCTGGTCACCTGTTATTTACAGTCTTGTCAGATTTTCTTACTAATCTTGGGAAGAACCCATTAAAATGTCAGGACACAGGAAGATTCGTTTGGTTTGGATTTTCCTCAGGGTCTAAAGTGGTGTTTGTCTTCAGAGCGCTGACAATTACTAAACATTCATATCACACTAACTGCTGTGTATCTTTCAGGTTCTGTGTTGTCTTTGTCACCTTTGCTTCAGGCTGCTGTGTTAATTGTGCAGCAGATACAAAGAGGCCTTGGATTAGCAAAGTCTTTTTACAGAGCGTGTTGGGAAGTTTATGGCCGCTCACAACAACTGCAGATTAACCAACAGGTAAAAGTCCTGTATTTGAAAGCTTTTCTTGCATCATCTAGATACGTGAAAAATACCATTTCAGGAGGCTAGTGTTTTGAGATCCTGTTTCTGACGTGCCTGAACAAGGGGTTGATAAAGACAATGTTCTTGGAGAGATGAATCAAATTATTTTAAACGTCCTTTCAGGCATCTCAGGTGATGAAGAAGAGGGGCTAAGTGGCACTGGGACATTTTCTGTGTCAGATTCTGACGCTTTTTTGGCTTCGGTGTAAGCAATCCAGTTCTGGATGTAACTTACTCTAACAGATCAGTTGAAGCTCCAGAAGTTGGGGTTTTTTGGTATTGGATGGTGAAGTATGGTAAATTTCAGCTGTCACCTGTGTTTTCTTGACATATTTTCTCAGCTTCAGCTGAGTCTTTGGGATATTAATGCTGACGAATTTATGGTTTGAAACACTGTGCACACTGTCACCTGGAGATAACAATATTCACTACCCATTTTAAACTGTACAGTATGATATTTCACCTATGGTTGGAACGTTTTGGTACCTTTATCATGTAGGTTATATAGTGTTTGAAGAAAATTTGGTTTATAATGATTTCATAATAAAAACATGTAATTAAAGAGTTCCCTGCGCTATTGTGCTTGAGTACATGTTTGAATATGATTCTAAACTGCTTTTTGGTTGTTTGTTGTAGGTTGTGTTAGAATTGGTTACAAAGCATGCTTCATCTCTGGCTTCCCATGACACTTGGGGTGACTCCTTGCTAGCAATGGGACTGTGGCCAGACTGCCTACCTACAGGTCTGTTTGCAGCTGAAGACTCGCTTCTTTCGACAGTCCAGAGTGATGCGCAGGTCCTAATGTATTGTTTGAATAGACTAAACCTTAAAAACTGCAGGTAGGCAAGAAACACTTTTTGTCTAATTAATAAGAAACAAGATATGTGTGAACCACTGGTGGCATGTCAGTGTTCCCTTCAAAACTTCGTCTTGAGCAAATGGTGTGGGTAGAGACCAGGGTCATCACACTGTAGCTGAGTCTCCTGGTACCTTTCCATGCAACTGCTGCAAATACAAATTTATTTACTGTTTTATTCTTCGGACCAAAATGCTCTATTCAATATTCAATAAGTACATTTGACCCATTTTGAGTAAGGACTAGGCATTTAGCAAAGAATGTGAATGCAGACACTGGTAAAAAAGGTAATAAGTGCAGGGGCCATATGCAAAAACTCTTTTAATGATTTCTTTTGCAATATAGCTGTTAATTTGACAACATCAGTGCAAAATCTTCCTGCCTCCCTGCTTTGTTTAATGGCCTATTGTGGGCAGGTACTGTGGTTTGCTTCCAGTGAAAGATCAAGCTGTGTAAGTTAGTACTAAGATATAATGTTAACCATAGCAATGTGCTGTGCTGTTTTGCTGGCTTTTCTTTATCCATATCTCTCCCTCTCCTATCTGTCTTTTTTTTTAAATTTACCTTTGCTTATCATTCTAGTGCACAAATCAAATATAATTTCTCAGTGAAAAGCTGTGCATATTCACTTCTGTCACTGCATGATTTTTCTGACAATAGTGAGCTCCTAGTAGTAGACACCCCCAACTGATTTGAGGTTGGAAACTCAAGCTAAATAAAGAGGAGATAGTATTTTGGAACTGGCAGTTTGAGCCCTGAATCGCTGGACTTCTTTGTGTTTCAGGACATTACCACTGACTCTGCAAGATCTTCAAAACATTATGCAGTCCACTAATCCCGAGAGTCTCAAATTCAGTGCTGTTGAGATAGATGCAGACTGGATGGATAAAATGGAAGTTCTCCAGGCTTCAGTGAAACTGTTCATAGAAAAGGCATCCAATCAAGATTGGACATTGAGAGTTAAATGGCTTAACTCCTTAGCCAGAAGTCTGCCACAGGTGCTTGGTATGTAATCATTTAACTTTTTCTTTTGGCTAAGGGCTGGTTCATTATGTTTTCACAATCATAAGTCTTCTATGAAAACATCCAGACCATTGAAATGATCTGATATAAAAGTTCTCAACTATCCACACTAAATCAAGAGCACTGAGTCTCCAGGGAGAGGCAAAAACCGATTATGCATATTAGCGACAACAGGAGACTTTGGGCTAAACATTGCCTTTTATTATTCAAGCATGTATTTAACTTATTCTGCTTCTGAATTACAGTGCTTTTTAGATACCTCTTAGTCTATGTAAGCAAATATACCTTTCTCTTCACTAACTTTTTTTTTTGATAGTGATAGTAAAAACAGTAGAATACCTTCTGTTTATATGGTGTTAAAATACAAATGGTTAAAAAGCCAGGAAACTGCAGAACTGAGATTTCCTCAAGTTGTGTTGCCTGAACATTCAGAATAGCAGCTAAGGTAGAGATATTCATTGCTTAATTACATCAATGACATTAAACTTGTGGAGAATTTAGGCAGGCCAAGTAATTCAAACACTTCCTTGTGTGGTGTGAAATCTCATGCTCTATTGTCCCTAGATGAGTGGGATTACTCCCCCTTGATCTTGCTGTCTTTCCAGGCAGGTGTGTTTATAAACTGGAAAACACCTAAAAAGTTACTTTAACGACAGGTATCCTTTTTTTTTTTTTTTTTTTTTTATCTGGGACAAAAAAAAAAGGTAAAAAATAGATGTATTGAGAAGAAGATTTGAAGGTGTAAACTCATGGATTTTTCACAAACCATATTGTTAATATCATTCATGAAGTATTACCAGTTTAACTGGAACTCTCTTTGGCCATGATATTCTGACAGATTTTAAGACCTCACAGAGCTAATGCAAAATAAGAGCAATCAACGTGTCCAAAGTGCACGTACAGATAAGATTGAGGCTGCTTGTGCTGGCTCAGTTGAAGTCATTTATTTGTACAAAATTCTCTGATTTTTACACCTATGTTCTCTCCCCTTCACCTACAGATGCAGTGCGGATTCAGCTGGAAGCAGGTGCTGTAGCCCTTGGTAGTTTCTATGCCAGTCCCCTCTCATCTGGAGTTGGTAACATGATCAAATTGCTACAGCCAACTATGACAGGTACTTCTGAAAAAAACTGATGTAAAACATTAGTGCTTCCTTTATTTGTTCTCTGAACACAGTGTAACCCTTCGTAGGAAATGTGTGTACCAAAACAAAGACTAAATTCTTACTATACATTGCTTTCGTTGCAAAAGAAATAACAATAAAGCCATTCTTGCTGTCTATGCAAATATGGCAATTAGAAGTATTCATTCTGAGTTACCTGCTGGGCTTAAACCATGGCATCATTCTATGCAAATTAGATATAAGTGCTATGACTATGAATCCTAACTGTATATCCATGACCCAGGTGTATTCCTACAGCTGAGAGTTAAGTGGTGTACTTAAGAGTGATGCAGGTACCTACTGCCTTTCTGACTGGATATTTAGGCATCCTGTTTTTATCTAGCATTTTTTGTGTTGGTCCATCTGAAACCTATGTTGAGGCCTATAATTTTCTCTCACCGTTTTATATGGTTTCCTTTGCAAGCTTGTTGGGTATTGAGAGCTGCATGCAGTGACACTGGACCCTTTGTGGATGGTCCTAGGTGTCTCACCTGGACTGTGAACGAAAAGGGAGTTGGGCTTCAGTTTCCAGGCTGTCTTTTTGGGTACTCTGACCACTGATCGGTTTACTTTCAGTGTTCTGTTTTACAGGACCTGCAATCAACTTAATGCTTTTCTGTTTGGATATCTGGAGCGAGGGAGCTTAAGTCTCTGCCCTCCTTCCTTTTAGACTTCCTTCTTTCTTTCCTGAATGTTCATAGGCAGGGGAATCAAGGAAAGTCTTTAACTGTTATCCTGTCTTGTGTTGTCTGCCTTCCCAGATGAACATGTGATGCCTCTGGATCCAAGGTGGAATGTGCAGTTTTTGGATATCATTAGAAATTCAATGAATTTTGATACAGAAATGGAACACACAGATCAGCTCCTAATCCTTTTGAAGTCTGTAGCAAATCGGTAGGTAACAAAAAAATCTCGTGAAGATTGCCCAATGACTCTAATCAGTGCTGTATAAACACTTGTGGTATCTGCCAAGTGTGCTTTTAGGTTTTGATAGATATGATCTAAAATACCAGGCATAGGTTTTGCACAAGTATTCAGATTCTTTGCTTCTGTTCTCTGTAGATGCAGACTAAACCAAATCACTTAATACAGGGAGCAGAGCTCGCAGCATTCCATATAGGCTGGGATACTTCAAGGGCAGAGCAGAACTGTAGGATAAAGCATAAGAGAAGCAGAAGCAGTGGTGTGAAATCTAACATAAATAGTTGCCCTGCTTTTGGATTTGGACTGCTTTTGCTAATAAGAGCAAAAAGCACATAGATTTTGCAGTTACAATATAAGGCAGCAGCTGCTTGCATATCCTACAGGTGGTAGTGTTGCATCTGTTTAGTAGCTCACCACTTTTTCCTTCCTGGTGATTGCTGAAGTTAGGAATCTGCTCTTTGTGAAGCTGGCTTCTGCAGAAACCATATTAAGCAATTAGTTACACTGCACTTGAGTCTTGTTTCATAATACAGTGCAATATGAAATGTCACTTTGTAGTTCACCATTCTCATAAGGCAGAGGCTTTAAAATGGTATTGAATTTCTAACAACTTTATTTTTAATTCAGGGCAGTATTATTTCTTGACCGAGAGAAAAGAAGCTACACTGAGAAGAATTTGATTACCAGCAAGAAGCCAAGAAACAGTGTTTTAAGAATGTCTCTAGATTTCCGCAAAGGTGGGCTGATTTTCACTGTTCTTTTTGGTCCTATGCTCTGTTTGAAATATAGTTAATTTGCATTGTTATGAAACGTGTACTTTAAATATGGTGTGTCCTGAATGTGTGAAGAAAGATAGCGTAAATGTACAGCAGTCAGATGAGGTCTAATATCATATACCTTATGCTACAGCATTTATGCCCAGCCTCTACCAGGTAATGAGTGAATGTAATTTCTCTCTTAATTATCTAAACTTTAGGATGATGGTGGGGAGAAATTTGAATAGCATTTTGTCTTTTTCTAGTAAGAATAGCCAAGTTCTTCAGATGTGCTTTTGTTCTAATCCTCTTGCTAATATTTTATGCAAGTAGGATGTTTTGCTCCTGAAACAAAGGAGAAAAAATTAGTGATGAAGTTAATGTGTTGAATCAAAGCTATTGATCAGTGCTTCCCTCATTATGGATTTTTTCTTTTATACATGAAATGTACAGAGGTAGTAGGATTGTGCAAATAGTGAAGGTCTACTTTTATTACTTCAATTCTTAGATCTTTTCAGGCTTTTTTTTCTGCAACCATAGAGAGAATTTAGTGATCAGAAATTGACCCTTACGTTATGTGATATGGCTGGAATACTTAAGTCTCTCTCTTACTTTCCCTCTTCCCCAAACCTCAGATCCAGGAAGTTACAACTGTCTTCCTCATGCAATTGTGGTCAACCTTGCTGCTTTCTTCGAACTTTGGGATGCATTTACATTTCACTGGGTGAAGTCTACTCAGGTGGCCTTAAATGATGATGACATGCACGATGTGAGTAGTCTTTTTGTAGTTCATGTATGGAAGTTAGATGAAATGAGATTGCATGCAGAACACTAGTTTCAGGGACCTTGAAGTAAACCATAGTGCTTCTTTTGGCATTCAGAATATGCCTGCCACCTTGCAAACATTCATGTTTATTTCAGTAGCTGTATTTGTGCTCCGTCTTCTCATTTCTTCTGTGTGGAATGTAGATTTTGAGCCACAAAGAGATCCGACAATGACACCGTAGACTTGGTGCAGGGATTGAACGGCCAGTAAAGCCATATGGTATTTTTAGAGAACATATATCTGAGGACTGGTTGTGTACCACTAAACACAAAGTGTTGAGTGAGTCCGAATTTAGGTGTTGGTGGTTTTGCTTTTCTCTTGCTTGAAGTACCAAGTATTCTGTAACATGCAGCATTGAGAAAACTGTTACCTTTTGGCTTTTTTTTAGATATTATACTGCTTGCTGTGGCGTGACAGGTTCTGGGCAGTCTCTGACACTCTGACAGTGGACTCACCAGGGCTGTCACTTCTGTCTCTGCACTGGCACTGGGTTATGAAGCATCTAATTGACAGAATTCCTCAGATGCTTATTGGATCAGATGAGCACAAGTGAGTGGCTTTGATTTGTGTTTCTGTTAAACAGCTGTATAAATTACTGTTTCCTTCAGTATTATAGCTAATTAACAGTTTGGCATTAGCATCCAAACTGTGTGCCATTAGTGATGCAAGTACAATGTATTAAGTAGCTGTTCGTTTTTTAAATTCAGATTTCTTAGCAGTGGGCTTCTGCTTGCCCACATGATCATTTAGAATTGTTATCCTTTAGTGGCTGGATAAGAGAAGGGACTTTTCTTGTGTATATTTTTGCCTTGTTTCTCAAACTTCTGAGTTAACCAAGTGGGCTTTTTTCTCCCCATCTATAAGGGTTTCCAGGGAAATTCAATCTGTTTCACAGCACATTCAGAGCTGCTTGGCCAATCCTACTGGTATTTCTGCCAATATGAAGATATTACAGAAGTCTCTAGGAAGACCTCTTCCTTTTAAGGTATCTGTGCTCTGTTTACAAAAAAACCTGTATTTCCAGCAATATCCAAATATGCTTTGAAATGACCATGAACTTTTACAGCACTTGCTTTCCAGGACAGCAAAAATACATACACCTTTTGGACTTGTTAGATTGATTTAAAAAACGATTTCAGCATGTGTTAATGTACATCTCTTTTTGTGTGTGAGATCTATCAGTTATCCAGATAGCACTTCTACTGTTAATTATGCTTTATATAGATAGCAGTCATTTAACACAGGGTGGTGCCCAAGCATAAAAATACTACTCCTTGCTCTGTTCTGGAGACTTGTGAGTATCAGTATGCCACTTGCTTGTTTAGTGAATATATGTGTATGTAGACTAGACCTTGTACTTCCTTTTGTACAGGATAGGACGGTGCTGCTTTGTGACTTACCAAGACAAGGCCTCTTAACTTTGACAGTTTGGGATTTTTATTTCTTAAGTTATGTCAGCAACTGTTGTCATTCAGTTTAAAATAAATCTCACAATAAGATTTTCTGAAGAATACAAATCCCTTTTCAAAAGCTCGTGTAGGTTGCTCATGTTGGTGATTAGTAATGAGACCTAGGTTTTTACGACCTTGTCTCTCAAAGATATCAGCTGTTCAGAAATGCACACTTACTTTCTGGGTCTCTGAAGAACATTCGATGCTTACTGAGAATTTTGGGAGATTTTTCTAGGCATCCAAACGCATTCAAATTGCAGGTGTAAACTGCAGTTTCTTTTAAGTGACGGTAGCTTCTGGCGTTTTTATTACTTTGTGTGTTTAGAGCCCTTAGTTTAGGTAAGTTGCCATGTTGAAGTATTGGTTGCATAATCTATATAGTTTCTTCATGAAGGAAGAAAAAACAAAACCCAAAACTTCACAAGGAGGAATGGGGGTGGCCAACTACTTCAATTTAGTTCTTCCTGCTGTATTGAGGAGGACTACAAAAGAATTGTTAAGTTGTTGTTGCAAGTTAGTTTATATATACTTGTACTTCAGTCAGGTGTATGTAAATTTTAAATATTAGTTTTGACTACAGTCACAGATTTTGTTTGTTGTTTTGTTAGAGCTGCTGAAACAAATGGTCCCTTTCATGTTTGCAGGATAAACTGGGCATAGAATGTTTTTCTCTGTTAGAAGTTCTCAGCAAACCACTTAGCATCTTGGAACTAAGGTTGGCCTTTGGAGAAAGTAGATGGCAGGAAAAAATGTGCCGTCTGAAAATTGCTGCTACTGGATGGAAGATGAAGAAAGCATTGCTGCAAGCTGATGGCCTGATAATTAGAGCAAATCATTTAGAAGATGTTAGTCTGGGTAGGTAACATGTTTGAACAGGATGATTTCTGCCATCTCCATTCTTTTTTTATAAAAATGGAAGGATGTGAAATGTTCACCGGCAGAAAATACAGTACATGAATTTATGTGTCCCTTGCCCTTTGTCAAACAGGTCAACTAAAGATTTTTTTGAAAGCTGTACATTCACAACTGAGAGCAGAAGGAGTTACGTATAGTCATTCAGAAGAAAGGTATACTGAAGATACCATCTCCAACCAGTTACACCCTACCTTGTTAAACCAGCTCTGCAGTCGGGTTCAGCTGTGGCCTGCGATGGAATACATCGGCATGCTCTGGCAGTACAAACTGACAGCAGATTACATGGCCAAGGCTTGTGCAAGAAGGTGAGAGAAAGGCTGGAGAAAGAAATCCTGTATTCCTTTCATGAGATTCAGAATCCCTAGCTAAAAGCTGTAACTTCAGTGCCTTACATCTGTATGTAAATCTCTGTGTGTGTGTACATACATGTTGTATATATAGTTGTGAGTTTGTATGTGTATAGGTATATGTGGTGCATACATATGTTTATGTATATATATTTATGTATATAAATACATAATCCTCCTTGTCTGCATGCAGAATTGCACTTGGCCAGCTATAAAAGGTATCAGTGAAAGAGTAGTTCAGTGTTATATTGAGAAAGTAGTTTTCCTCTTTTCTAACTTTATTGATGCAAATGTAGGAATGCTGATGTCCAAGCCCCCTCGGATAAACTTATTAGGCTCCAGAAATTGCTTTATTAATGGTAGGATGGATTATAGATGGATGAAAACTAAAACCTTGTATTTAGTGAATGATACATAGTATTTTCTTTTTGGAAATACATAATATTTACCTTTTACTGAAATAGAACAGTCCTTCATATTAGAAATTAACATGAAGATGTTTATCACCATATTTCTGGAGGCTATTGTAGAAAGACTGAATTAGACCTGATGACGGAGAAGGTACACTAGCAGGCATGCTTTTTTGTAAACTACACACATGTACTCATAGTTTAAATTAACATTATTAATTTAAGAAGTGATGGTGTTGTTTTACAGGGGCAAGTGTATTTATTTTTTTACTGGTTTACCATTCCTTAAAAGAGAGCTCTTCACTTGTGGATTTCAGTGAAAGTAATTTTTTGTACAATTAGACTCCTACAATCACTGATTCGCTCTTGAATTCAGCCAAGTTCTGATTCTCAGAAGAACTATAAAGCTGGAAGACATTTTGTCTCCAAATGTTTGTATGTTTGGCTGGACATGTAGCTTATAGCTACAGAAGGTTCCACTTCTTCCTCCTTTTGTTGAATTTCGATTTTGCCAACCTTGAAGGATGCAAGGTTTTTGAGGGTTCTTCAGTGTTTAAAATGCTATCATTTAACCTTTCAGGGATTCTTAGTTACTGTGACCTCCCCTGCCATTCTCAATTTGTTTTACTATCCAAATGATTTATTTCATGTGCCCGGCTTACATACTTGTATTTGTTTCACCTGCCACAGGGAGACCTGCGGTCAAGAGCTAAGCGTATGTTCAGATTTAGTTCAGCTTATAACTTTTTCCCTGAAGTTGACCCCAGCTGCTTCTCACCAACTGTCTGGACTGTGGCACTTGTTACACCTTAATGAAGTAAGAACAAGTTTTAGTTTAATTAGTCTTGTGGAAGTTTTCAACAGATTCTTCAAAATAGGTATATCTGTGTAAGACTTTCGACATGCACTTTTATTACCTGTGCCTGACAGTAATTATTTTTCTTTTAATAAGAAGGGTTATTAACTGTGAGCCTGCAAAAAACATAATTAAAACACGACATTAAAACGTAAATAAAACACAATGAAGTTTTAAGTAACATAGTTCTATATGGTCTAGTTTCTTGGTGTTGTTTCATTCATCCACCTGTGACCTAATGGAAACAGGAAGTTGAGTGGCAGGTGTCAGCCTGGTTGTATCTATGTATTCAAAGTAATTTTATGCTGAAAAATACTTTCCTGTGTTCCTCTGTCTCTAGATTTGTTGGGTGGGTTTTTTTGGGTTTGTTTTTTTTTTTTTTTTTTAGGTCTGTGGTGCAAATCAGACAGACTGAAACAGTTACTTGATGCTTTTTCTGTAGAGCATTTAGTATGTCAGAGAAATTCTGATTGGGTAATGTTAGCTATGATATAGTGGTGGTTGTCTTTCCACAAAGCTTGGTAAACCATCAAGTTCACTTCAAGTGCTTCAGAGCAGAACATTGGGTAGTTTTATCTGTTTCATGCTTATGCAACCTCATGTATTGTAACAAAAGGTTGCACAGTCATAGACTGGAGGCTTTATTCTGAAAACTTGCTCTGTAAACATGCTGCATGTTTCACAGGAGGCAGTGCAGACCTCAGGAAGTCTGCTCTTTGAGAAGAGGTATAAGCAAACACTATGTGAATTTGAAAAGGATCTTGAAGAATATCTTGTACTATCCCTACTGGAAAACTGTATCATACTTTTCGTGTGTATGCTTGATTCTCTTCTGCTCCCTCTAAATTATTCTCAGCTCCACGTTTCTCTCTCTCTCCTTAGATATCCCCTGAGGAAACGTCTATTCTATCATCTCAACTAGTTAATGCTGTGTTAGCATCTTTTTGGAGCAGTACTTTCACCACGGACCCAGACTACTGGTTGACTTGGAGGCCACTACCTGCAACAGAGGAAAAGAACTTTTCTAAATCCCATATGAACTGTTCTATGCAGGTTTGTCTCTTCTGACCTAGTCGAATAATTAGGCTGAATACTCTTCTATTAAATAATTCAGCATTTTTTTAAAGCAATACTGTAAGTTCTAGCATAGTCAGTGCAAGTTGCGTCTGAACAATCTAACTCTTAATCTCTTAATTTAGGGCCCAGGTATTTTGACCCGAGCCGTTTTCTCAAAGTGCTTGTTTGAAATTCTAACTAGCAGCAGCAAGGCAAGCCAGTGGGATGTGAGTGGGCTTCCTGTTCTGTCATCATCCCACGTGACACTGGGAGAATGGATGGAGAGAGCACAGCAGCTTCATGAAGTCAGCACAGCAGTGTGGACCAATATGGCTCTCTCTTCGACAGCAGATTTTAGGTATTAAGACCTCTCTTGCACATATTTAAATCAGGCATGTTATAACAAGCTTACTAGCTACGTGTAAATGTTTCTGATTCCTTTGCCTCCAGGTACACAGATGCTAGACTACAGGGAATAGTGCTAAGCAGACAGCTCTCTGCCCTGGTAGATCTGGTTCCAATGGATCTTCAAGGAGAATTTTTGGAGTGCTGTGAGAAGCTCTGCCTCAAGGATCCTGTTGCATATGAGTACCTTTTCAAGATACTTAAAAGCATCATTGATCAGGAGTTACTTCCTAAAGAATTCGTGTTTCTCCTGCTCACTTGCTTGCAGCAGTTCTTTGGGGAAGGGCTTAAGGAGTTACCAGAGACAGCTTGGCGAGGAAGCCTCTGGGTGAATATTGGTTTGCTGCAGATCCAGGTGTGGCTTCCACAGACCAGGTTTGATCCAGCTGTTAAAAGAGAATACAAGCTCAAGTATGCAAAAGAAGAGGTGAGTGTGGCGCAGAGTTGGCTTTTACCTCTGTAATGTATAAAATCAATGCAAGGGAATTTGCCTTTGGTATTCTTGGGCAAATATTTGGTCATGATTTTCAAACTATACAGTTAATGTCCAAGATGATGATCTTCTAATGTCCAAGATGATGTACCAGAACCTCAGAATGGATTATTCTTTCCTTTTCAGTTACACCAGCTGGAGTGTGAATGGAAAACAAATGATTTCTCAACCCAGCTGCATACAGGAAAAAGTATTGAAGATGTAGCAGTCAGCAACTATATTCATCCCCATCTCAGGTAACATCTCAGACAATTAACTCTTTTCTTTTAAATTGGAAATTTCATCTTCAGGTGCTTGGGCTTGAAAGCTTTTCTCCACAGCTTTACAACTTCTATGGAAGTAAGGGTTGCTGATTTTAAAGTATCAATTTGGATATTGAGGTGGTAAAAACACAGAAGCTGTTCTCTTTACTTGCAGTGACTAAGGAAGTGCCTGTACACACTTCGTACTGCTATAAATACATCAATTAAAGCAGCAGCCTTCATATCTTGATAAAATTGAAGCTATGTCGAGAAGTGAAAATAAAACCATACAGCTAAATTATGGTAGTTCCGTTAACATGTGGCAGTGTTATTAACAAATTGAAATAAGAGGGAATGTGTGTCTATCACTGTAACCCTTCAAGGCCTCCATAGAGGCCAGTGCAATTTTGCAGAGTTCTACTTGGTAGAAATCTCCAGATGCGTAATTCAGCAACAGCCTTTACCTATAGTGCTGTGGGTGAATTGAATTTCTTGCCACATAGCGTACACTGTTGGCATTCAGAATTTGTAGCCATTGTTTTGTTGTGGGTTTTTTGTTTGTTTCTTTGCTTTTGTTTTTTATCTGAGGAATTTGAGGAGGATATTTTAAGCAGACGGACTTCTCCTTTGTGCAGGTTTCCAGGTGTTCCTTGTACACGGAGATAAAAACAGTATTATTCATGATTTTCCACTATTATGGAAGTTTTTTGTTTCAGTGTTATACACATAGAGGATCTGATAATCCTGCGCCATTGCTTAAAGAGAATAATAGCCATTGAAAGGAAGTTTTGAATGGCTGAGTTTTACCAATTTCTTCCAGTAATACTGCTTTTTCCTTAATGCTCACAGAGCTGTCAGGTAGCAAGCAAAAAAGTAATGGAAGTTTGTTGAAGTGGCAGAGGTAGTGAGGAAGAGAATTGTATGTGCATGCTATGTGGGTGTCACTTTCTGGTTCTTTCCTTATTTGCTGTATCATACAAACTAGCAGAATATTCCCGATGCATCTTTTTTATATATCTAACTATTACATTAGATATAGATAAATATGTTTATATGAAATACGTTTATATGTTTAAACTGGTCAATGTTATTTCTTAACAGGCTGTTGCATGAAAGAATGCAAAGGTTGAAGGAGCAAATAAACAGTCTTTCCAGAAAAAAGGCCTTCAGGCCTCCAGCTCCACCCTATGACTGCTTATACCAGGAAGCTCACCAGTACATCAACAGCATAGCACGGGTTTCTTCAGTCCAAGATCTTACAGCCCGCCTTCTACAGTTCCTCCGTGGGGAAAGACCTAAATCACTCCAGGCAATACAAAACCTGTTAAATGAGGAAGCATCTTGGCAACAATCACACCATCAGTTTAGAAAACACCTGGCAGAGGACTATGCTGTGTTCCCTGATGCCATTATTCCACTGCAAGCTGCCATCTTACAGCTGCAACATGGCATGCGATTAGTGGCTTCTGAAGTTTATGCAATGCTCAAAAGATTTGTGCGTCCAGCTGATCTCACCAACCTCCTCACTTCTTTGTTGGCATTTCCTTCTGTTGGCCGTGCCTTCCCCAGTTACCTTGCTCGTGCAGAAATTTTATGCTCAGTGAATTCAGTTGAGGTCCTTCATGGACTTAAAAAGTTTTCTCTGAAGCACTCTGAAGGAGAATCTGAGGGAGTAGAGCAGTCCTGCCCAACTCTGGAACAGCTCCTTGTCAGTGCTTTGCTGCATCTTCAATGCCATGTACTATCCAGGGGAGAGATGGACCAGAAATCCCTGCAGCTTTTTAGACATCTTTGTCAGGTAACATCATGGCCTGTAATGGTTACCAAAGATTTTGTTTATATAGAAAAAACCCAACAAAACCCAAAACCACACACACAAAAAACAAAACAAAACCAGACTTTGTAGAGAGTTGATTTACAAAACTGTTAAGAAAGGAGACTAGAACTTGGCCAAGCACGTTGTTGCTTTCTGTTTTCTGTGGTTTTTCCTCATTGGCTGAAGAAGTCACAAGTCTTCCTTCAGGTTAGATGGCTTTGATTTATACTGTTGTAGACTGTAGAGGAGGAAAAAGCCAAAAAAGATAGGTGCTGCCCCTTTGATGAAATACGAGGTGATTTTGTGTAAAAGTGTGAAGCTTTGTGTTTCCTTAGGCAATCGTAAATGAATGGGACGAACAGGAACGCCGTGCCCAAGAGCGGGAGGCAATGGAACACAGTCTGTACAGATACAGAAGTAAAAGTCATGGGAAAGGACGGAGTGAAGAAGAGGAGGAAGAAAAAGAGTTTAGGAGGAGATTTCCTCTTCATGAAAAGGTAACAACTGTCACTCTGGAAAGAAACCCCAAAATTATGTCTGAAGTAGCTCCTGAAAATACATGCTTTAAGTAAAATGAGATGAGAAATGAAACAGGTTTTCCTTCTGCCAAAAGAAGAATATGGGGTAGATTTTGATAGAACAGTATCAAGTCCTGTGGTTGTAGTTTATTATACCTTCTGGTTGTAGGAAGTTTTTGAAATTAATTTCCAGAATTGAACTGTACTGTGGTTTGGGTGAATAATCCCAAATTCCCTAACTGAATGACAATATAATTAGTTATTTGTTGTAAAATTCTGGAATTTGATTCATTTTAGCAAGTAGGGTCATTGGGGGTTTTATTACCTGTGAAGAGGGCTGACCTCCTTGAAAGCCATGAGTCAGTTGTGTGTCATTGTGTTGATGGGGAGGAGAGATATTAAAGGAAGAAATTATAATTGACTCTTGATTATCATGTAATTTGCAGGACTTTGAAGATATCACAGCTCAACCAAGCCTTGAAGAAAAAATGGAAACTGAAGATCTATTGGAAGACCAGCTGGAAGTTGATAGAGCCCTTTTGTCTAAGAGCTCTATGCAAACAGTAATGATGGTTCATCAACAGTTGTGCTTAACCTTTGCTCGATCCCTGTGGTATCAACAGAGTCTGCCTTCTCATCAAGCCAAACATTATTTCAGTACATTTATTTCCTGCTATCAGACTGGTGCATGCCTGGTGTCACAATTCTATCCTTTAATTGGTAAGATTGCTAGCAATATTTCAAATGTGCAGGTCTAGCTTTGTAATGAATTGTTTCAAATTAATCATATTGCAGGTCATGAAACAGGCCTTTCATGGGAAAAGTGCATAAAACCAGATTTCCTTTTTCTACAGAATTTGCCCCATGTTTGGAATTGTCTCGGTGGAATGCTTTGATTTTTATTCTTTTATGGATTTTTTTGGTTTTAAATTCCATTTGTTAATATATAAGACCAACACAGTTTAAGAATAAATTGAATGATCTACTAGAGACATTCTGATCACTTGGATCTGCATAATCTCCTGGAAGATTACGTACTTGCAGAAATTTCCCAGAAGTAAAATTTGCAATTGAGTTCATAAAAGAATTGGTTTAAATGGAGCTTCTATAATTAAATAACCTCAAGTGTTGATTTGTTGGTTGTTTTTTTTTAAACTCTTTTTTTCCCCCTGAACTTTGGCACACTTGATGTGTAAATCATTATAACAATGTTTGAGACCTCAGGATCATAGCTGCTCAAAGCAGAGCTATGCTTCAGTTCTAATCTAATAAATGTATATGTGTGCAGTTAAGAAAAAGCAGGAAATGTCTGCTGTTTCTACAGTACCTTATGTTTGTGTTCATACCTGAGGTGTAATATGTATGATTTTAGGTTTTTGTGCATTTGTTGGATTACTTTTTTGCAGAGCCTTACTACTAATTTTGTTGTAACTCTCCTCGATGTGCATTTATGCCCAGAGGAACTGTGGTCTCCTGGTAGGATCACAGCCCACCTTTAGGATGCTGGTTTTACTTTTATACAAAAATTCGATAAAATAGGGAATGTAAACTTTTAAGTATGTCTCTTTGTTCCATACTCCCATCTCATTGCTTATGTCTGGCATATTGTTATAACCTTGAAATACATAACATGCTGACTCTTGGGATACAGGGAAAAAATCTCCCACATCTGTTCAACTGAAGAAAGAATTACTAGCATGCGTGGTGTCTTCCTTTTTTTGCTTCCTAGGTGCTGAAATGAATGATACTCTCCTGGGAAGCCAACTTCTAGCTAGCACTCTTCTTCACAATACATTTTTTGAGGAACTGACTTCAGATCTTGTGCTGCAGCAAGATGGTCCGTATGACTTCTACCAGCATCCTAATATTCAGCAAGTCCGACAGTGCCAACCTGTACTTGATAGCTTTGCTAAAGAAGTAAATAGGCTACTGCAGGAATGGCCGGAGCATCCAGTACTTGTGCAGGTAAAAAGACCTCATCATCAAGTGTTTGGGGAAAACTGGAACATTCTCGAATGCATTTGTGTGTAAATATGTGTATAGAGATGTGTAGGCATACACTTGCCCAGATGTTGTCTGTATTACTTACGCAGATATTTTGAAGTCATTAGGTATTATTAACTGTTCTATTTGAGTTATGAAATGTTAAGTGGTGTTCACTCCCTACTCCGATCTTACTACTTACAGCTTTAAGCACCTTTCAATCTACCATACCTCAGAGATTCTTGAGGTATTTTGCTGTCTGGGCTCCTGGATGGTTTTTTCCAAAGTTCTTTCATGGTGCTTTAAAATGGTTATCTTTGGTCCAATTTATGGGGTCTGTGTGGCCCTCAGGTTTTATTTCTTAGACTAATGCAGAAACTCAAAATTGATTGGAACTCTGCATTAGGTCATTCATGCTACTTTCCCTGAGTGCTTGGGCCTTCACTGAACTACTAATAAGCTTATACTAAAACAAGGAAGCAGTTTAAAATTAAAGATATATATATATAGTCTTATCTCCTGCAGGGAAGGGTTGTGTTAATACAAATTAGCTGAACTTCATGACTGCTTCTGTTAAAGATCAGTTACTATAGACTGAATGCTTGTTTTTTATTCTGCAGCTATTAGTTGTGATGGACAGAATCTGGAGTTTTCCACTCTCTAGTCCTCTCTCAAAGTTCCTGAATGGCTTGGAAATTCTTCTTGCAAAGGCACAGGTAAGAAAAGAGCTAAGGGAAGCTTATAGTTTCTCTTTTATACTTCCTTATTCATATTGGTACCACAAAAAAAAAAAACAACTGAAAACTGTCTGCTTGGCAGGATTTGGGGAAGTGAATTTGCTCCATGCTATAAGTTTGAAGAGTAGGAATGTAATCTAGAGTACTGCATGAGTCTTGCCATGCAAAGGCTGTTTTCTGGCTTTGTATAAAGGTGAACTTTCTTTTATTTTTTCCAGGACTGGGAGGAAAATGCTAGTCGAGCTTTGTCCTTGCGGAAACATCTTGATTTGGTCACACAACTGATTATTCAGTGGCGTAGATTGGAGTTGAAGTAAGAACTGTCCTTCCCTACTGCTTTTTCTTAGATACTGTATGCTTCCGTCTCCATACAGAGACACGTTCCATGCAGAATTGCCTTAATCATGGAACATGCTCCTCTGTGTGTTCCAGTGTGTTCGCTTCATGTGGCTGTCCTAGTAAGAGTGTTAGCAGCTACACTGGCTCAGAATGAGCATATCCAGCCCATTGAGACCCTATGTATATGCCTCAGGGGGAGCAGAAGCAGAACAGATAGCTACAGTACTTGGTCCTAATATTTTCCTAGTGTTCTGCTGTTTTCATCCTAGGGTTTACTGAGCCTGAGGTGTTTTGTCTAACAACCCTCATTAGTTTTCCCTTAAAAATTATTGTTTATTCTCCAGTTAAAACCATGTAAAACTTTTATATCCACAGTATGCCATGATCAGGAATTCCACAAGTCTATCTCAAGTTTCATGAAAAGAAACTTCTGAACTTGGTTCTGACTGGTTTTGTTTTTGTCATCTCTAGTTCCTGCACTTCTCTCATATTTAATAACAGTGGCAAAGCAGTGATCTTCAAGAGTTAGTTGTGTATATTAAGCATACCTCCAGATTATTCCACCTTGTAAAATTCTCCGTTAGTTTAGGAGAAACAGAGAATAAAGCTTATGATGTTTTGGAGTCCAAACTACCTACAATATTTTTGCTTTATTTTTTTCTTCTCTCCCTTCCTTATTGTTTCCAGTTGCTGGTCAGTAAGTTTGGACAATATAATGAAGCAGCATGTAGAGAAATCCACAAAGCACTGGTTCTCAATCTATCAGATGATTGAGAAGTATGTTCAAGAACAGACAGAGGCAAACACAGAAGGTAAGTGCTGGTCTTATATAAATGTGTGATGCAATTCCAGCAATTAGAAAGGATGCATAATGAAGGTCCTAAATGCCAGAGTTTGACAGTGCACTTTCAGGTGTAGTTCTTGTCCTACAATCAATTCTCTTTGCCTTACAATAAATTCCATGACTGTATAGTCTCTTCCATACAGAGTAAACTTCATGGCTTGATGTTTATTTCTGGAGTCACGCGTGTCTCTCATAGGGCCATCATTGTAGGTGGTGTAAATTAAAAAAGATGCCTGTAAAAAGCATCTGAAAGAAAGTAGAACTGTGTATGTCATGCACATATAAATGTTTCAAACAGATTTGGAGGGTAGGAGGCCTCCATCTGTAACTGGAAAAGGCATAATTCATGTTCCGGCTGAACAGGTTTTAACATTCTGTATAAAGCCTAAAGAATTCTTACACTAAGTATGTTTTGGTACATGCTGTTCTTAGTAAATCTCTCTGCATGTGTTTATGTTACATAATACAGAGGAAAGAAGATAGCTCTCAGTCCCTTGTCTCCCCAAAACTCAGTGAAATTGTAAAGATGAAAGTGACATTCTCCGGCACGAGTCAGAGTTCTTCCAATCTCATGGCTAATTAACGCACTTGATGAGCTTCAGATCCTTGGGTTATTTTACATCTCCAAATGGACAGCTTGTCTTCTTCCATACTTAGTGCTCTAAAGACACTGTATTCTCTACCAGATTCTTCTAAGATCTCTCTTTTCATGATTTAAGGAATTAAGGAACTGGCAGTGACTGATTTGTAGTATGGTTCATCATGACCAAAAAAGACATTCATTCATAGACAATAGCAAGTATTCTTTAAACACTTGATCCACTCTGAAACTGGGCATGTAGCTGGTCAGCTCGGTCGCTACCTTAATGCTGCCTCTTGTCCTCTCTTTTCTTACAGTGTTTATTCATTTTCCTTATTAAATTAGAATTCTCCCCTACCCTGCCCCTTATCTATTTTGTTTTGAACCTTTCCTAACAGAAACCTGATATTTAGTTGGAAGTTTACAAGGAGCATGTAGCAATTTTCATGTAGAGGTTTGTTGGTTTGGGTTTGTTTGAGTTTGGGTTTTTTTTTTTTTCTCCCACTTATCTTTGTAAATTTCTGGTGCAATGTTCAGAAACAGAGCGTATGGATCTGAAAACACTGCTCAGCACACTACAAGCTTTCATTGAAGGATCTACACTGGGAGAGTTTCATGCACGACTCCAAGCACTACTGGTTTTCCACTGCCATGTCTTGCTGATGCCTCAAGTAGCAGAAAAGGGTAAGTTCTTAGCATTGCATATATTGAGCCTTCTTTACAACAACCTGACAATCAGCTATTCATGACTTTCCAAATAGACCACTAAGCTCATAAATACAACGCAAGCCTATGTTGCTGATTTTCCCATTTCTATGAAGAATACTGTCAATCAGTTTACCCCAACTTTTGGTGTTGCTGAACTTCATAATTACCAAAAAAAAAAAATAAAATACTTGATAAAATAAAATACTTGATACTGAAAAATATCTCATTTTTAAAAGAAGCTTGTTATTGCCTGTCCCTTGTAGATGTTCTGTGCAGCATCCTGTGGAACTTATACAACTATTATAAGCAGTTTTCAGAGTGTGTTCAGGCCAGAATCACTGAACTTCGTCAACCTATAGAAAAGGAACTTAAGGTAAAAGGAAACTTCACTCAAACAATATACTGATCTAATCAAAGGAACAGCAGAGCAGATATTATTTGAATTTGTATACAATCACTCCGTTGGCCACTGAAATCCCTACTATACATTTTCTTTGTCAATAATTTACTTTTGAGGTGGGAGGTTGGTTGAAGTCTTTAATGTTTGATCAGTCCCATTTAGCCATGGAGGTTTCTACCCAGTAGTGAAGTCCCTTTGGATTTCATAGCATTTGGCTATGCAGCAGTTTTAGCATAAACACATATGTTAATAGACTAAGATGCCTATGCAATAATTTGTTCACCTCCTAAAATATCTTGCATTTTAAGACTGCCAGATTGTCATGGCTAATCGGCTTTGAAGATGATCTTTTATATGGAAATACTTCATTGCATTGATTATTTATTTTCCTCACAGGAATTTGTGAAGATTTCAAAGTGGAATGACGTGAGCTTCTGGGCTGTGAAACAGTCAGTAGAAAAAATACGCAGGTAACTCAGAGCTTGAAATTAGGTTTCGTTTTTGGAACCTTCCTTCTGGATGATTCCTCTATGATGCTAAATTCTAGTGCAAGAATGTTTCTTCTTCTCATAACAGAGTGGAAACATTTCTTTCTAGCAGCTGAGGGATTTCCAGGATTGTAAACCCCTGTAACATTTTTGCTTTCCTTTGGTAATTAGGACCCTCTTTAAATTCATGAAGAAGTTTGAAGTTGTTCTGGGTGAGCCATGCCGTCCTGCCTTGGTGGAAATTGGTAAGGAAGAGCAGCTGGACTGCTTGCAAAAGCAGGAAGAATCTGAGAACATAGAGACCAAAGTTCAGAGGCTAAACAACGCATTAAGAAGAATTCTGTCTGCTAGAACAGATGTTGCCAAGGTGACTGTATTCTTTATTCTAAGTGTTAGGAGGATATTTTCTCTATTCTCATGTGTATGTTGCTTTTCACTGATTTATGCAGAAAAAAAGTCTTATGTAAGTGTCAAATCTGTTGAGTATATTATCAACTTTTTGGTTTGTCTTGTGTTCAGTGTTATGAAACACTGCAGATGGGTGGGAATGCAGCATGGAAAGACAAGCTTGTTCTGTATCGATTTGGCACAGTATCTATGCTCTAATATAAAGATGATGGCGGTTACACATTTCGTCATCCAAGTTGCTTGCATATTGTCTGCAGCAATTAGTTCCTTCCCTGCTAGTACAGTGATATGTACTGGGTGTTGAAATTATTATTGCCCTTTTTCTTCTAAACGAGGTCCAAGACAAATGGTTGTTTAGCTGTAGGGTTTGTGCATATATAAGCTCTGATTAAATACAAAATTACTTTGAGCCCAAATTCTGATATGGGAATGCACTGCATTGTCCTACATTTGCTGTTGGGTGACAGTGTGCCTGCAGTGAACATTTACTGTGGACAAGCTGATACATGGTTAGTCCTACTCCACATGCCCTACAGTTCAGTTATCTCTTAAATTTTCCAGCTCAGAGAGGAAGTCAAGTAATTTTGTTCCCAAAATAGATTCCTACTCATTTCCATTAGTTTTTACTAATAAGATGCAAGGAGACAATCATAACTCATCAGAATTTGGGGGTGAGTGGGAAATGCTTAGTTACTCTCAGCTTCCAAGGCTTCGTTCAGTTTCTTCAGACCAGGAGGGTGGCTGATCTTGCTCCTGTCCTGTGACAGACAGGAGGATAGAGTGAGGAGACAGAAAACTGATGAAAATCTAATGTGTTCGGTTGTGGGCTTGGTTTGTTGGTGGTTTGTTTGTAAGCTTGTTACTGATAGTTAACAGGGTTGTTGGTTTTACTTATTGCAGTTTCATGTTGTCTTTGTTCTTTAAAAAAGATGCACACAATCCTAAATTAAACAAACCCTGAGGATCAGCTTTGGACATGCTTGGGGATTCGTTCTGTTACTTAATAATTTCTATTTGCATACTGGTTTTGTTGTTGTTTAGCAGTGCAATTAAATTACTGGAAAGTAAGTGATATTCTTATCCAATGCCATGAGGGCATTAGTGATTTAGGTTAATGTAACTTTGAGCTTGGAAAGCTGAACTGAAGCAGTGATAAAACAAACACGTAAGAGTAGGATCATAGCATCTTCCATTTGTTTGGCTGTTTTCAAAACTAATGTATGCCTGACATGCATATATTGTGATTTTCCTTAAATGCTGGTGCTGAACTATTAACATGGGCATGTTTTGTGGTTTCAGATGGATGTAGAACTTTGCCCTTATTTTTGCAACGATTTCTCTTGATGGTTAAATAACACAGCTTTTGGCATGTGTGTATAATCTTCTTTCTTTGTATTTTTCTTAGAGAGCACTCCCAGAAGAATGTCAGGATGGCATTACATTCCATGCAGAATCTCTGCAGTACCGTCTGCCTAAGCTTACTAAAAAAATGAAGAAAATGTGTTCAGCAGTTACAGAAAATAATTCACTCTTAAGTCTGGTAGAAAATCTTGACCAGTTCACAGGTTAAGTATTCTTGAGATTTCCATACCATAATTGCCCTTTGTAACATAAATGCAAGAGGTCAGGAGAAAGCGTAGATATATAGTTCCCTTCCCAGATTATCTGCCCCTGGCAGCTTTGTGTATGTTGAATTTGCACATCTCTTACCTTTCTGTGCTGTCTTCTGTGTAGGTGGTATCATTGTTTCCGTAGCTGAACTGCAAAATTTAACATTTGATCAGACAGCAACTAAGGAGAAGCAGAAATCAGAGGCAAAGCATATTCAGATGCAAAAGCAACGGGCTTTGTCAGATCTCTTCAAAAACCTTGCTAAAACAGGTGAGCTTTTGCTAAAATGTGCTTGGTTTAAAAGTACAAAGTTCTTAAGCATGTTACTATTTTTGCCAGTACATCTAAACTCACCATAATATTATGTTCTTGAAGTCATTGAGCTGCTAATACGTAGAAGCAGTTAAGTGTCTCTTCCTCTTCATCTGTTGACTATGAGGCCTGTGTGTTGGCCCTTTCAAATACATCCTGTTTTTCTTACATTCCATTAGATGTACAACAGTAGCTTATCTACAGCAGAAATCTGCTTTATCGCCAGTCCAAGGTCACTGCCCAGGTTTTAGAAACAAGAAAGAAGCTCATTATCTTGTAAACATTCTCTGATCCAGAGCTGCGTTTAAGTTAGCTGTATGGAATGAGAGCCCATCTCTCACTGATAGACTGGCAGAGATGAGATTGGCAGAGGTGTGGTTGAGCCATGGAGACTGCATGGTCTATGGATGGGGAATCATTGGAGGCACCCTATCCAGCAGCCCAGTCTCCATTGCTCCCCCTGCTAGTCATAAGGTAAAGGGCCTACCCAAAATATTAATTGTTGCCTTTTACTTTGTTGTTACATTAAATTACTCATCAGCTGTTCTTGCTCAGTGAGCAGTTCAGAAACCAGCAGAAGTAAGCAGTCTTGTTAAACAAACAGCTGTCTGACAGCATTCTTTTAAGTCATAGGTAGAAATAGAACTAAACGTAACTTTGCTTTCTCTCCTCCCCTTTGCCACCCCTTCTACTTGGAATGGAGTTTAGTGTTTTGGTGCTTCTCTTGGAAGCCACAGCTTCTGGCCTGCAGTGATCCTAAGAACCTCTTGGTGGGTAGGAGAGAGGGAGAAGGAGGGGGAAGAGAGAGATTTCTGTTCCTCATGGTTGCAGAAAGAAGCTTGGAAACATGAAGTTAAGGGTTTCAAGAAGGCATGATTTTGATAAAAAGCTAAAGCATGTCACACTTGGAAAGTGAATGAAAACATAAACATCTAAATGCTTTCTGGGAGGGCAAGGAGGCTTCAGATGTAGTTTCAAGGTTTGCAGTTTATGCTACTTAAATGAGTTGATGTGTTCGGAGTAAATAGTTCCCAGAATATTGAGGTCCTTTTTTATTTAGATGACTGCAAAGACAGGTGAATCTAAGTGGGAGGTTTCCAGCACGTACACTTTTCCTGTGTATTCCCACCCGCTGGTGCCAAAGGAATTAACTGTCATTGCTGCCCTGTGAAGTTTGTGCTAGGGGAGTGACATATTGTGATGATTTAATTAACACATGGGATTTGAATTCTTTACTGGGCTCTCTTTGGTTTCAGGTGACACCTTTACCTTCCTCATTCATCAGCCTTTTCATGTCTTAAAAATGAGGTGATAATTCCTACCTCAGCTTTCACAAAGTCTGAGAAGCAGTGAAAAGTGTTGCTCTTAAGACTTGTTCTCCATTTTGTTTGGAAAAATGGCAACATAACCCAAATAGCTAACGAGCATTTCTTACAGGCTCTGCTTACCTTCAGGATGCTTTGAAAATATTTTAATTGCCTTTAAAGAAATAAGCATGTTTAATCCAGTTTTAAAAATAGCTAAAATAGCGGAGTTACTTTAGACAGAGTTTTAAAAGTACGTATCTGTAACTTTCTCAGGCTATAGCCTGCCTGACAGGTTCCAGGCTTTTTGTTTCACCTCTTGGCCACTGCCACCAACCTCGTTGATACACACAGGTCTATGTTTATCTTATTTCAGCTGTGTTCAGGTGAAGACAGCTAACAGTGATGTGTTCTTACATTACAAAACTTGCAGCATGTTCAAAGACTTGTCAAAATCAGACAGCAGCAGGAAAAAAATTACCTCAGATGTTTTAGTATCTTAATGCCACCTGTATGAGTGCCATTTTTCATACAAAAGAATGAGGCATAAAAGGATGTTGATGTCACATGTCATTCCAGGTTTGTCGTACCGGAAAGGTCTGTCTTGGTCCCGTTCTAAAGATTATCATGAAATACTCTACCTCCATCCACTGGACTTGCAGAGTGCGTTAGGTGTAGTAAATCGTACATGTGAACTGGATGCCACGTATGTACACAGTATTTCTAACCCTTAGATTGTATGAGTTGCAGCGATAATATACAGAATTTTTTGCATGTGGATTTAGACTGGAATTTCTGGATTGTAATTAATTCAGGATTTTACATATTCCCTTGTGTTCCTTTCCTCCCATTACTTCTCAGTTTGAAAATCCTTTACATGCTATAGTAGCACGTCCAACTGAGCAGAAGTGTGGTTGTTTTGAGGGTTTTTTTTGTTTGCTTTTTGTTTCTAATTTGCACTTTTGAGAACTTTACCCACAGTTTCAGTGTTTCTGTGAATTAGATTTCAGTTAGCCTTCTGCTGTCCAGTTTTGCCTGGCGTGCTTTGCTAGCATTATATTAGAAAGTAGACTGCTGATTATTTTATTAAAGATAAATTGTAATTTACAGGGACTACTTAGTTGTTTTGCTTTCATTGAATAGTGGGATATTTCAGGAGAAAATACAGAGACTTCAAAATGGGCATTTCTGGAAAAACTTATCTACAGTAACAATGTTCCTAGTTTAGATCTAAGGAAGAAGTTCTTCACAGTGAGGGTGGTGAGACACGGGAATGGGTTGCCCAAGGAAGCTGTGAGTGGTCCATCCCTGGCAGTGTTCAAGGCCAGGTTGGACAGAGCCTTGGGTGACATGGTTTAGCGTGAGGTGTCCCTCACCATGGCAAGGGGCTTGGAACTAGATGATCTTGAGGTCCTTTCCAACCCAAGCTATTTTATGATTCTATGATTCTATGTATTTCCATGTTGTGTTTTTGGCAGCAGGTGATGTTTGTCATTGAGACATGTTGCTTATTGTTTTCCTCAAACATAAGGGTTTAGTTGATATATTCCTTCATCAAAGCCAAAATAAAGGCTTGCGTATTAAGCTGGATTTATCTGCATGGGGAGAAATAAAAATAAATATCACCATTTAAGTGTTAAATGATATTCAAAGGTAGGTATTTTGCTGCTTTTGCTTAGTGTTTCCTTAGAGTTTATTTAAAAAATTAAATGTTTTCTTAAGACTAGAATACTTGAGAAGAAAATGAAGAACTACAAGATCAGTGTGTTTGCAAAATAACAAATTGTAAGCAAATGCATTAGGTTGAAGAGCTGACCTGGTGGTTCCAGTATGCTGAGGTACTGAAATGATAGAGCTTTCTAATATTAGACTTCTTTGTGCTCTGTCAGGTTGCTGGCAGAGATATCTTCTGCCTGGGATGGATGCCAGAAGTACTTCTATCGGTCACTTGCACGCCATTCTAGACTTCAGACAGCATTGTTGGCACCCGCCAAGGTAAAAACACCACAGGAAAAATAGAAATTTTACTTCTGTTAACTTCATTTTACCACCTTGGACTGATTTTTTTTCGCAGTAAAAAAGTGATGTGAGCTAATGCTGTGTTTTCTAGTAGGGTACAAAGTATGATATTTTAGGACAAATCATTAAATGCAGCATTTTAAAACCTGTTGGTTTATGAATGAACAGTATCAGTTTAGTGAAGTCAGTTAGTGATCTGTTCAATGTACAGCATCTTTCATCCCAACAGATCCTGAATTGCTTCTTTTTGTTCATGAAGGGAACTTCAAAATGGTGAATCAAAACTTGTTAGGAAAAAAGCTATGATTAGTTAGTGCTCATGAAAAAAAAAATCGGTTTAGATTTATAATTTAACATAACTGGACCCTGAGTCTTAACACAGAAAGTGCCAATATATTCCCTTGCTGAAAAATTGGTCTAAAATCAGAAGAGGGAATAAATCAGCTCTGCCAAATCAGTACCACTCTTTCAGTATTCTAGGAAAAAAAGATCTCTTCCAGATTCTCTTCCTTTCAGTGTGCTTTGCCCCTTGTTTTACAACATGGTCTTGTCAAACATCACAGCTGATAATGGCCATAAATAACAGAACGTAGATGTGATCCATTTTGCTCTGTGTTGTGAACATTTATTCTTAGCTTTGAAATGGGATCCCTCCTAATGAAAAGAGTGAAAGTAGTTAGCAGTAAATCTGGTAAAAAGAATTGTGGAGTGGTTTTAGCAATGGTCATGTATGTAAAAGCTTTAGATTGTTATCGTAATTTATGTAAGGTAGCTTTACTATTGGAACTAAATTCCTGATAAGAATTGCTGCAGGGGGGCGGGCAGTGTAATACCACTGTTGTTGCAGAGGCTAACTGAAAAACAAATTTGTAAGCAGCATATATGGAAGATGCAGAAAAATTAAGATGAGGAAACTGTAATAACAGTGATTTTTTGTTTGCATTTTAAGACTTGTTCAATTAAACCATAACCTTTCAACCTGCTCAGGGAAATGAAGCAGAGGCTCAGAGAATGTTGTTGTCTGCTTATTTATCTAACTGTTCCCTCCCACTTCTTCTGCCTCTGTTTTCTTTAGGATCTTGGGCTAGGTAGCATTGAACGATGCAAAGGGTTCACTGCACACCTCATACAGGTGCTTGTCAGACAGAGACGATCTCTGACTACATTGACGGAACAGTGGATCTTACTGAGGTATTTTGCATTTTCCAACCTTCAGCCATTGGGAAGGAGTTTGACAGTAAGCAATTGAGTTCAAGAAAGATGGAAAGTAAAGTAGAAGAAAATAAAATTCTTGCCCCCTACTTCCCCATTTCTCTCCTCCCCTCATTTAACCCTAGATAGAAAAGATTTGGGGCGGTGGAGGGGTTAGATATTGTTTATCCTGTCATTGCATCCAATAATTTGGAATCAAATTAATCTGGGAAAACAGATTAGACACACATGAAGACCATGAAATAATTACAGTTAAACCATTAAACCTATAGATTGTTAAATCTCTCTCTCTTGGTATTGGCCTAAGTTAATTTTGGCTACGTTCAAGTTGTTGGTTTGATCTTGAGCAAATAAATGATCTGGATGGCACTTGTAGCCAAAATGAACAAAACCTTAACAGTTTACAATGAAAAGCTCTAAAGGGGTGGGAGGTGCTAGATCTCGTGTCAAAACTGTAAAAGAAAAAGAATATAGAAAATCTTTTTTAGTGTGATTTTGTTTTTTACTCCATTGCTTGACTCATCAGTTTCACTGCAAACTCCACTGTTCTGCATATTTGTGTTCATCACTAATGTAATACATAAAGCTTTTTGAAGTTAGGTCAGGAGCTGTTTCCTTTGTACAGGGAAGGATATCTAGACTGGAGATTACTGATGCAAAATTTCTATTTACCCTAGCCAATTTGGAAAAACAAGCAAAAAAACCCAACCAGCCCTGCAACCAACCAAACAAAAGCCCAAAACACAAAGTCCTCAACTTCACAGTTACAAGAATAATGAATCACTTGCCTGCATTCCTGTGCCTTTCATTGCAAATCAGATAGTTTGTTATGAGCTGACTGTTACGCAGCACTTCAAAGAATGAAGGTGTGTCAGAATCTGATTTGCTTTTATAATGGAGGAAAACAAACAATATTTGAATATCGGGCCAGGAGTTTAAGGATGGTTTGAAAAGATGGTGTAGATTCTGAAAAATCTCAGAAATCCCTGTTTTCAGGACATACATTCTCAAAAATAAGCAATACGGAGTTAAATTCACTAATTAAACAAAGCTTTTTCTAGGCAAAAAGGTTTGACTTCCACCAATTCCATAATTCCATATTAACTAGACCTTCTATGAATTTCGTCGGAAGGTTTCGCTTTTAAAAGGGAAATACGACATAAAAGTCAGTGATTGTAACTTTTTTTCCTTCTTTCTTCTTAACTAGGAACCTCCTGAGTTGTATACAAGAAATAGATTCTAGGCTGACCGCTGGCAGAGAATATAACGTAGCATTTCCTCCTCAAGACAGTATTCAACACTGGACTGACAAACTGCAGCAACTTTCCATGCAGTGTGTGATGGTTCTTGAGGAGCTGTTTTGGTTTATACAGTGCTGCCCAAAAGAAGAGTTAAGGAAGTGCAGTGACAGTGAAAGGACAGATGCCAAAACAAGCATTCCTCAGAGTTCAGGACCTGAAATGGAAAATGTTTTTACGGGAATACCTGACCTAATTGCCTCAGAGCTAAAATACTTGTCTCCAGTAACAAGTGAGCAACTGCCTCCTGGATGCAGGATGCGAAATAAGGATCAGTTATGGCTGCAGGTAGCTACACAATTGACTGCAATGCTGACAAATGTAAAGGCAATGAAAGCAGAAGTGGACAAAATAAGACAGCAGTCATGTGAGACCTTGTTTTATTCCTGGTGAGTTCTCTGTGTGCACAAAATGGAGTCTCTGTGTTTTATGTTCATATAAGATGAATGGAGTCATCTTGAAAGTCTTTACCGATACATATCTTAAAAGTGTGTTCAGGTGCTCTTGAAGCTTGTTTCTGTTTGTTTTTCTTGCTAAATGCAATGCCTGGCTTTTGAAGCACATGTACGTGTCTTCTCCACTCCCCTGACAAGTCAGAAAGAAATTGGTCCATCTCAGCTTCTCAGTTTGTCTTTAGTCTCCTGGGATTTCATCCCCATCACTCCTTAGTTAATGGGGTCAATTAATTAATTTCAAGTGTCAATTTAGTGAAGAAATTTTAATTTTAAAATAAATCTGCAGACTATTTAATAATAACCCTCTCATTTGTCCCCGCTTCAGACAGTGTATGTGGCATATCTGCTTGTTAGACTTCTTCTTCAGTGAGTTCAATATGGAGATCAGCTGCCTCCTTCCTATCCGTGCCCCAAGAAAAGATTTAATCTTATATTGAATGGTTTGTTCTTCTTTAAGTGTTACGGGATTTCTTGTTGCAGGAAGGATTTTGAAGTTTGCACATCAGCTGTGAGTTGTTTGCTGGAAGTCTCAGCTCAGTTACAGGGCATAGAGTCCTTGTTTCTTCCAACTGGGGAAGACAGGCAAGCTGCAAATCAGATGGCCCTAATCAAGAGCCTAAACTATATACAAGAAGAAGTTAATAATACATCTTCAGATTTCACAGCCTGGAGAACACAGCTTCTTGCTTCCATGTCAGAGTGCAGTGGTAAGGACAATTCTTCTCTGCCCCTTTTGTAATTCAGATAAAGATACAAGAGTTCATTAGTTTGGTTTTTGTAGAGGATGGCTCCATGTTCATTCATATATCCAGAAATGTCTGATGAAATCATCCAGATACACAGAAACACTTGATTAAATTCAAACTTGCAAAATTCAGTCCAGACTTAATTTATGCAGTAATACATTTCTCCCTCTCCCCCTCAGTCACTGTTGATGACAGATCTTACACCATAGTTGCACGTCAGGATTAGCAAGGAGATTTTACAGAATTATGTAGTAAAAATTGCATAGTGCTTATCCTGCTCCTTGCAAAGGGGAAACATAGTAACCTGTAACGTAATGTATTTCTGTGTAAAACTGCCTGTGTTACGGTTCAGTAGGAAATCAATGGGCAGATGAAGAGTTTGTGGAGCACTTCTCAGCAAAAGTGGAAAATGTTATCCGCGTTGTTCTGTATGCCATCCAGTGTTTGGTAGAGAGAAAACAGGAAGATGGAAAAGAGGAAGAAAAATCTCCAGAGGAAAATGGTAAGTTTGTTTATTTACTTAAGGTAGAGGAAGAGAGTTTAAACTATGCAAACCTAAAAATTCCTTAAACTGTGTGTCTAGCAGAGGTGCCAATACAGAAGGGAATTGCTGTTTTAGTAGAAGTTGTCTATTTAAGCAGATAGGATGGGTATTTCTAGATTGCTTGCTATAACATTTTTAGGATGTCTAACTTGATTTCCTTATTTTTTTAAATGTATTTCAAACAAAGAGGATACAGCCTCATTTGATGTGGTTAAAGAAGGACATATAACTAAGCTTTTGGATGAAGATGTCTCTGCTGATCTGGATTCTTTGCATGTGCAGAAAACAATTTTGGCAGTTTCAGAACTCCTGGAGAACCTGAAATCTTACGGGGAAGATTACACTTCAGATAAACATATGGTAAAATTGTTCTTCTCGAGAGTTTTTGGCTTAGGGGTCTCAAAAGATTTGGAATTGTGACCTTTAGTACTTACACATACATTGCTGCTTATTGTCCAGTAGCTTAGAACTACAAGCATGTGAGAAATTATGGCCAAATATAAGTACTCTTCTGTAGTGCAAAAGCTGGGTGTTCGTTTAGTAAGAAGAGTTAAGTTTTAGGGGTGGTTTTTGTGTGAAAATCTAAAAAAAAAAAAAAAGGCTTCAGAAACCCTAGAAATTGTATTTAAACTCACCTACCAGTATTTCTGGTTTGAGCATCCGTTTTCAGTCTCTGTCATCACCCTCTCTGAGGTGCATCTCGGTGTGTACATAATCATGTTTGACAGCTGTTCTTTGGTTTTAACTGCAGTTCTTCAACCAGTCCTGCTATCTGCTGGTGCGCCTAAAGCCCATGCTCTGCAAGTATTCAGACCTTATCCTGTTCTACCTCACTGTTTCACTGGCATCTCACCGGAGTACTGGAAAATTGCTTTCTGTTCTAACTAGCATTTTTACAGAGCTTGCCCAGAAGGTAAGTTATTGGAGATAACAGTGAATATATATGTACGTATTTAATGTATACAAAAGTCTTACGTAGAAATTAAGCCAAAAGATATACCTACGACTTCAGAAAGTTTTGAGTTTCTGTTTGCTTTTGTAGGGGTTTTGCCTGCCTAAAGAATTACTTGAAGATGAAGCTGGAGAGGGAGCAACACAGTTTCATGATTATGAGGATGGTGGTATCGGAGATGGGGAAGGCAAGAAGGATGTGAGCGACAAAATAGAGAGTGAAGATCAGGTAAGTGGCATTGTTCCTGTTTAAGTAAAGCTGAAAAAGCCTTTGAAGTCCATGTTGTGGATGTTTCAGGTAAAAGAAACATGAAGTTACTTTCAGTCTCCTATTTAGGTTGGCTTTTATCTTTGCATATAAACTTAAAATAACAACAGTAAGTAAGCTTTAATATATAGGCAAGATCCATTGTAATTTTTGGCTCTACTAATAATTCAGATAGAAGACAGTTTTCAAAAGGGTAAAGAGAAGGAGAAAGAGGATCAAGATTCTAAACCAGACATTGAAGGAGAAGACAATGCAATCGAGATGTCAGAAGACTTTGAAGGAAAAATGCATGATGGGGAGCAGGAGAAAAAAGGTTTGGTTCTTCCACTATCACAAACTTATAAGAAATGTTACAGAATAATACAGTAATGGTTGTTACTTTATATAATGAAGTATATACTGAAAAGTCAGTGTTCAGCAACAGATTACTGCCGAATACTGTCTCTCGTCTTTCACTGTGTTGGCTTTGGAATGAAGGGAGCTCTTTCTTCTAATCATGAGCTGACCTATACATGCCTTTTAAAATTAATCACTGACTTTATGGAGCTGTTGAAGATCACAGAATCCTTGAGAACATGGCTGTTACTGATTTCCAAACATGACTAATTAAGCTATTGCTAACTTTTTAGCAATAAAAAACCCCGAACTTTCCATTTTTAAAATGGGAAAAAATTGCAACATTTGGTAGATTTATGCAAGTTGCTACTCACCCGAAAGGTAGCAGTTCTTCACTTTAAAGGGTAACAGCTTGAACATCTTAAACTAATGTGGTTTATAAATTTTGGTAATGTTAATCTACCAAGAATAAGTTCATCTGCACAAGAAGAGAAATTCCCAAACTAATAAACAGATAAAGTGGAATTGATCTTCCCCCTTCCAGTAATGCCAAAACGTTTTGAAAATGGAGAACAGAGAGGGTGAGGAGTAGAGGTTTAAAGCATCCAAGTTTTGCACCTGGGACTTGTTAGTCTGAGAGAGAGAATGCTGTGTGTCACCTTATGTCCAAGAGAACACTCTGAACCACATAATTATGGCCCTGCTCTTCAGAGTGTTACTGAATGTGTGTCTTTTTCCACACCTCTCAATTAGCTGTGTAGGGTGATGAAATTAAGCTGCTAAGTATGACTGCTTGTTTCTGAAGTTAACAAAAAAGTTAGCTTTATCTCTTCTGTGCTGAAATGCTTTCTGAATTGTACACAGAAAATGATGAAAATTCAGATGAAGAGGAGGAGCTGGACAAACAGATGGGAAATCTTGATAATGCTGAAGTTGATGATAAACTGGATGAGAGGCTCTGGGGGGATGAAGATGAAGACGACGATGAAGATGACAGTAGTAAAACAGAAGAAACTGGACCAGGAATGGATGAGGTAAAGAGAAAAGAGATGGGAAGAAGAATATCAAAGGAATTCAACTCTGTTAACTTGACTGACCTAGACCATGAACTCCCTTACATAGCTCTTGGTCTAGGAAAGAGATAATTTCAGTATAAGTTTTATTTAGTGTTGTCTTTTTTCTGTAGGAGGTGGTGTCTTGTCACTGAGACTTCGAGAAGCAGGTAGCATAACTGAGTTTCTTTTGCCATTGTTGGTTAATAGGAGGAGTCAGAGCTTGTTGCAAAAGATGACAATTTGGGCACAGGAAACAAGGATAATAAAAAACAACCTCCCAAGGATGAGGAAGAAGAGCAACAAGAAGAGGACGGAGGAAACAAAGAGAAAATCCATGAACAGATTGATGAGGTAAAAATGATTTGGATTACATAGACTATCTTGCTGTTAAACTATATTCTGTTGCTCATATCATACATTTTTAAGAATTTGAGATGGTCTTTATTTAATAGTGAAGTGGTTGGGGAAAAAAAAAAGTTGATTTATTTCAGAGTTGGAAGTAACCGTATTGCATCCATTTGACCATATGTGTATTTTCTGATCCGTAATCCAGAAAGAATTCTTGGTTGCAATTACCTGAACTTGAACAGGGTTTACGCTGAACTGATGTTCTGATGGACAAAGGTTGAAAATTCTTGTTCTGTTGTGTTTAGCAACAGAAACACTGAGTCAGTGGTACTCATCGCAAACGGGTATGCAGCATGCTTGAATATTCTGCATAGTATGCAAGAGTGCATTTGCCATCTGCAAGAGTGCAAGTTCTGTTCAGAATCTTTCAGCTAGGAAAACTGGATTCTGGACATAAAACATGCTGGTTTTAAGAAATACCTATTTATGTAAATGCGTTTGCAAAAATTAATCTTTTCCTGCTTTTTACACACGAGGATGTGTACCACTGGAAATCCGTTTTTAACTGATCAGAATGGAATATTTGCACCCAGTATTTCTGTCCTAGAGAATTCAGTAGCATCTTATTTCTTATCTTTGCCTTTCCTCCCACTTATTATGTACCTGTTATTTTTTTCCCCCCATTCTTTTGCTGATAGCGTGAGTATGATGAGAATGAAACAGATCCTTATCATGGCCACCAAGAAAAGGAGCCTGAAGTTGAACCTTTGGACCTTCCTGATAATCTGAACCTAGAGAACAACGAGAAGAGTGATGAGGAAGAAGAGGGTGAAGGTACAGCTGAAAATCTCTCTGCAGATTCCTAGACGAAAGCCAAGTGGAAACATGGGGGTGGCAGATAATGAG